>NC_084973.1:31357841-31382399 GCF_963691925.1 Scomber scombrus
CAACTCCAGAGCTACTCCAGATGTTCTGACTGGCTCCACAACAAACAATAGCAGTTCTGTTTGTTTCCTAAACCCCCCAAGAGTTTGACTAGTGGCCAAACTATGTAATTACAACATCATGTATGTATACGCGATTGGGCCCAAAGAAAAACACTGGGGGACAAATCAAAGAAAGGAAGGAAGGAGGGACAAAAGGAAGGAAGGAAGGAAGGAAGGACAAATGGAAGGAAGGAAGGAAGGAAGGAGGGAAAAAGGAAGGAAGGAGGGACAAAAGGAAGGAAGGAAGGAGGGAAGAAAAGAAAGAAGGAAGGAAGGAAGGAAGGAAGGAAGGAAGGAAGGAAGGAAGGAAGGAAGGAAGGAAGGAAGGAGGGGGAAAAGGAAGGAAGGAAGGAGGGACAAAAGGAAGGAAGGAAGGAAGGAAGGAAGGAAGGAAACAGGGACAAATCGAAGGAAAGAAGGAAGGAGGGAGAAAAAGAAGGAAGGAGGTAGAAAAAGAAGGAAGGAGGGAAGGAATGAAAGAGGGGCAAATCGAAGGAAGGAAGAAAGGAAGGAAAGAAGGAAGGAGGGAGAAAAGGAAAGAAGGAAGCAAGGAAGGAAAGAGGGACAAATCGAAGGGAGGAAGGAAAGAAGGAAAAGAAGACAGGAGGAAAGATGGAAGGAAGGAAGGAAGGAAGGAAGGAAGGAAGGAAGGAAGGAAGGAAGGAAGGAAGGAAGGAAGGAAGGAAGGAAGGAAGGAAGGAAGGAAGAGAAAAAGGAAAGATGGAAGGAAGGAAAAGAAGACAGAAAGGAAACTGGGCTGGATTGGACTCCTCAGCGGGCCAGTTCTGCCCACGGGCCTCATGTTTGACCCCCTGAGTTAACAGATGATACTTTAACTCTAAATGGAAAAATCTGGTAAAGAAAATATAAGAAATGAAAAAAAAATAACTATGAGAAAGATGAAAGAAAAATGGGTTTGATACATAACAGGATGATTGATGTCACCATGGTTACGGATATAAACTGATGAACTAGTATAAATGTTTTACTTTACACACTGCTGGCGTTTTCTTTCATAAAGTTAGAGAGTGAGTATTACGTGATGAGACAGTGATTTAATTTATTTTTAAAGAACTAGGTCAACTTCTCTGAGCTTTCAAACCACAAATAAAATCATTAACCAATCACAGAGCAGTAATCTGCACACACACACACACACACACACACACACACACACACACACACACGCACACACACACACACACACACACACACACACATACACAGCGCTTAATTGCGAAGGGGCCCACGTGAGATATCTTGACGTGAGAGGCGAATATCCTGCCTGTCTGTGTTTTGAACTTATTGACCGTTTCCATGACGACTGATCGGTTCCGAGTTACTGAAAGGCAGGAAATAAAACCAATGAATCAATAACTGATGATGACTGATGCAGATTTTAGTGTGAAATGAGGAAAGAGGAGGTGAGCAAACAAGACTTTACATAAAAGGTGTGTGTGTGTGTGTGTGTGTGTGTGTGTGTGTGTGTGTGTGTGTGTGTGTGTGTGTGTGTGTGTGTGTGTGTGTGTGTGTGTGTGTGTGTGTGTGTGTCCTAACAAGGTTTCCTTTCACTCTGCAGCCTAAATTGTCCACTAATGTAATCTCCGTCAGAAAGTCCCTGCACTGTAAATAAATAAGTCAGTCACCCTCAGATCTGGTCACAGAGTTCCTGCTGATGTAACCGTCGGCGGCGGCAACCCGTCACCTCCCCAGCGGACATTCCTGTCTGCTTCCAGTCCGAAGGTGACGGTCGACGGCCATGTTTGTTTGAAGTTTATCCAGAGACTCTTTAAGTTTTCTAGATAAAACGTTTTCTAACAGCCGCAGTTATCGTTTAGTTCCAGTCACGGTGGAGTCAGACATGACCGGCTCCTATAATCAGTTATAACTGGAGCTCAAAGCATCAGCTGATTGATTGATGAGTTGATAAAAACATAACTCCAACTTAGTTTTACACTTTTTAGTTTTGGATTATGGTCAATAGGCCTCATTTAACCTTTGTGTCGTCCTCCCGGGTCAAATTGACCCCCTTCTGTTTTGACTGATCCTCCTTTCCTTCCTCCATCCCCCTTTCTTCCTTCCTTCTGTCCTTCCTCCCTTCCTTCTTTCCTCTGTCCTTCTTTCCTTCCTTCCTCCCTCCCTCCTTCCCTCCTTCCTTCCTCCATCCCCCTTTCTTCCTTCCTTCTTTCCTATAATAATAGAAAAATTAAGGGATCACAAGTAAATCTGAACTATATATATATATATATATATATATATATATATATATAAATGGTCAGTGACTGGCAAGAATAAGTGTTGGCAAGATGAGAGTTTATTACGTTTATTTTCACATTTAAACCCCTTTAAATTTGACTAAACCACATGGACACACACATTTCTCCAGTGATTAAATGCTGCTCAGGTGACTGCCGAGTCCATTCTGCTAGATGCTGCTAAATTCTACACACTGCACCTTTAATTGGCAGCTATTTTTCTTCTCCTTTATTTTAACCAAATTCACAGGAGAGTAATGCTGGCAGTGGGAGGCTCATCTCGCTGTGCTTTAAGACAGTTCAGGAAGTCGTTTGAGCCTGCAGCCATCAGGCTTTACAATAAAACCATTAGATAGTCACAGAGCCATTGCAATACTGGACAATGTGCAGCATTTTTCCCAGGCGGGGAGTTCCGGTCCTCTGAAATGAGGCCAACGCGGAAGTAACTTAAAACTGCATTCTATCAAAAGGCCACCAGGGGGCGACCGTTTTGGTGTGAAAAGGACTTCCGTCTCTATACAAGTCAATGGAGAATTCACCAACTTCTCACTTGATTTCTAACCTCAGTAAACGTTTTCAAAATGTGTTTATGGTCTCAATCGCTAGTTTAAAGCCTTCTTCAATGCAGTATGATGTTCATTTGGGACATTTTGGCCTCCCTGATTTTATATGTGACGATAAAGCAGGGTATGCATTAGGGCGTGGCTACGTGGTGATTGACAGGTTGATTGGTTCACAGGTTCAGGAGGACGCCTCATGCTCCTCCTGATGCCCATATAAGTAGAATCCCTGTTTTTATTTTACCCAGCATGCACCGGAAATTTTCAAGATGGCGCTGCTCAGATCCGATACTATTCGCTTCCGAGCAGCAGTCCACAAACCAATGGGTGACGTCACGGATGTTACGTCCATTTTATATACAGTCTATGGTTTTTCCTCCTTTTAACTGCGTCACACAATCATATCATAATATTCTTACATATTTATTGAGCTTTGAGGCTGCTTTTTAATTTGCTCTTGTCCTTGTCTTTGTATGTATGTATGTTTTTGTTTATATGTGTGTGTGTGTGTGTGTGTGTGTGTGTGTGTGGTGTGTGTGTGTGTGTGTGTGTGTGTGTGTGTGTGTGTGTGTGTGTGTGTGTGTGTGTGTATGTGCTACTGGACAAGTGGATAAATAAAGTATCTATCCATCTATCTATTGGAAATTAGATATTTGACCTGCTGGTGGAGCTAAAACAAAAAATCAGAGGATTGGTGAGAACGTATCTTTCACTCTGAAGCACAAGAGTCAACCTGATGGTGGCGCTAGAGGAAAAGCCAGAGGATCACCAAAAATCAATACAAGTCATCCTCTGGGGAACACGAACATCTGCACATCATTTAATCGCAATTCATTAATTACTAGTTGAGATATTTCAGTTTGAACCAAAGCAGCAAACAGACCAAAACTGACCTCCATGGAACCACCTGCTGCCATGGCGATAAACCCCCCCCCCCCCCCTCACACCAGCTCACTATAATAAAATAATAAATAACGGCACATTTACTGTAGAGCGGGAGTAAGGGAGATGGAGAAGAATGACAGGAAGTGGGGATAATGAACAGAGCGGGAAGCGGAGGAATTTCAGCTCCTGTATCAGAAGGTTCCCAAACAGAGTACAAAGAGAAAGCCTACACTGCTAAAAATAATGACCTTTAAGGTTAATAAAACTGCTTCCTTCTGTTAATCAACTGAAGTGTCGGACTCGTTAAGTTCCCACACCTTCTCCTTCAATGTCTGATTGGTTTAAATTTGGTTTAAAAGGTGCAAATTAGTCTGTAAAATGTAAAAATTGAGCATAACATTAAAAAAAAAAAACGCTTACTCAGGCAAATTCACTCATCCTTCAAAATGACATCCTCCAAAAAACCCACCATTAAAGCGCCACTCAAACATCAAAACATCCGCTCCGTGATGTTGTTGTTCTTCGTCTTTCATAACAACATCGCCATGGAGACGAACGGAGCGGTAATAATTCAGGATTTATGGCAGTTGGTTGGTTGCAGAGTTACATTAACAATCGGCAGCTGATATTTTTTGCAGCGTGGTGTTTTTTGGCCGTGATAATCATCAGTGTTTATATTGTCTCTATTTCTGGTTTATCAGGGTCACACACACACACACACACACACACACACACACACACACACACACACACACACACACACATATGCACACACACACACACACACACACACACACACACACACAGATTACATCATGCTGCTATTAATGATTTCTTTTCCTTCTCTCTCGGCTGTAAGATGTATGGGAAAGAACTACCGTGTGTGTTCTTTGACTTTTTTATCTGAGGACCAAGTTGACCTAAAAAAATGAAACATTTTGTCCGAACTTCATGTTTTAAAAGGCTTTTTTTTTTTAGAGGCTATCATAGTTTCATGGCTAAGAACTAAGAATGAGGTTAGAGGAATGTTAATATGTGGCTTTATAACTAATAATAATAATAACTTTATGTGTATAGCACCTTTAAAAACTGAGTTTATGTAAAGAGCATTGAGAGAGAAGTTTATAAAATAATTAAAAGATGATTAACCTTCGTGTCGTCCTCCCGGGTCAAATGACCCCGTCTGTTTTGACTCTTCCTTCTTTCCTACCTTCCATCTGTCCTTCCTTCCTCCCTCCTTCTCTCCTTCTTTCCTCCCTTCCGTCTGTCCTTCCTCCTTCCTCCCTCCTTCTCTCCTTCTTTCCTCCCTTCCGTCTGTCCTCCCTCCTTCTCTCCTTTTTTCCTTCCTCCATCCCCCTTTCTTCCTTCCTTCTGTCCTTCCTTCCTTCTGTCTGTCCTTCCTCCCTCCTTCTCTCCTTCTTTCCTCCCTTCCTTCCTTCCGTCTGTCCTTCCTCCCTCCTTCTCTCTTTCTTTCCTCCCTTCCGTCTGTCCTTCCTCCTTCCCTCCCTCCTTCTCTCCTTCTTTCCTCCCTTCCGTCTGTCCTCCCTCCTTCTCTCCTTTTTTCCTTCCTCCATCCCCCTTTCTTCCTTCCTTCTGTCCTTCCTTCCTTCTGTCTGTACTTCCTCCCTCCTTCTCTCCTTCTTTCCTCCCTTCCTTCCTTCCGTCTGTCCTTCCTCCCTCCTTCTCTCTTTCTTTCCTCCCTTCCTTCCTTCCTTCCGTCTGTCCTTCCTCCCCTCCTTCTCTCTTTCTTTCCTCCCTTCCGTCTGTCCTTCCTCCTTCCTCCCTCCTTCTCTCCTTCTTTCCTCCCTTCCGTCTGTCCTCCCTCCTTCTCTCCTTTTTTCCTTCCTCCATCCCCCTTTCTTCCTTCCTTCTGTCCTTCCTTCCTTCTGTCTGTCCTTCCTCCTTCTCTCCTTCTTTCCTTCCTCCATCCCCCTCCCTCCGTTCTCTCTTTCTTTCCTCCGTTCCTTCCTTCATTCTGTCTTTCCTCCCTCCTTCTCTCTTTCTTTCCTCCGTTCCTTCCTTTCGTCAAACCTTCCTCCCTCCTTCTCTCCTCCCTTCCTTCCTTCCTTCCTTCCGTCTGTCCTCCCTCCTTCTCTCCTTCTTTCCTACCTCCATCCCCCTCCCTCCTTCTCTCTTAAACATCTTATTCACATTACTTTTCAGCCAGACTTTTCCTCATGTGAACCACAGTTTACAAAAAAGGAAATAAAATGCATCATTTTTTAAAGCTTTTTTGCAGCTGATACATATTTTTATATATGCAAAATGTACAAATTTGACTTGTGTTTATTATGTTATTAAAATAATCAGCATTCAAACATGTTGTTGTATTAATTATATTCTTTAAAATCTTCTCCTGGGTCATTAAATATTGATGGTGAATGTGTGTTTTTCTCCACAAGATGAATAATTGAACATGAATTAGTGACTGATGGAGAGTTTATGAATGTTAATTGGTGCAGAGACTCATTATGAGTCATTATATGATCATTATGTAAAGGTTGAAACAGCAGCAGCTCTCCTTAGTAGACCTGCACACTGAGTTATAACGACTCAGCAGGTCGGTTGTTGGTCCTCCATCTCTTCTTTTTCTTCTTCTCCTTCTTCTCCTTCTCCTTATTCTCCTTTTTCCTCTTCTTCTTGTCCTCCTCCTTCACCTTCTTTTCCTTCTTCTCCTTCTCCTTCTTCTCCTTTTTCCTCTTCTTCTTCTCCTCCTCCTCCTCCTTCACCTTCTTCTCCTTCTTCTCCTTCTCCTTCTTCTCCTTTTTCCTCTTCTTCTTCTCCTCCTCCTTTCTTCCTCCTTCTTCTTCTTCTCCTCCTTCTCCTCATTCATCTTCTTCTTCTTCTCCTTCTCCTTCTCCTCCTTCTTCTCCTTATTCTTCTTCCTCTTCTTCTCCTCCTCCTTTCTTCCTTCTCCTTCTTACGTCTCAGCTTCTTCTTCTTCTCCTCCTTCTTCTCCTCCTTCATCCTCTTCTTCTCCTTCTTCTTCTTCTCCTCCATCTTCTTCTTCTTCTTCTTCTCCTTCTCCTCCTTCTTCTTCTCCTTATTCTTCTTCTTCCTCTTCTTCTCCTCCTCCTCCTTTCTTCATTCTTCTCTCCTTCTTGTGTCTCAGCTGCTTCTTTCTCTTCACGTTAATCTCAGACTGACTCCATGATGTTGAGATCAGAACCGTCTGCTGCAGGACTCCTTGTTCTTCTTCTTCTTCTTCTTCTTCTTCTTCTTTTTCTTGCGTCCTCAGCTGCTTCTGTCTGTCGGTTTTTTCTGCTAATATTAGTTGTTGTTATAACTCAATATATTAGTTAACCTCTTCCACTAGAACCTGATCACATTTCATTTTGTTCTTGCAGCTTTCTGCTCGTCTAAACTCTCCATTAAGACACAAAACCCTCATTTAAATGCTGCTGTCTGCACCTGTTGCACCTGTTTTCATTTACAGTTATTCTTAGTAGATCACCTGCAGAACACACAATAACTAAACACACAATCTGTTGCACCGTGCACGTAATTTAGGACCTTTATTTGGGATCTTAGTAATCAGGCCCCTGTGTGTAATATAGACGTCTACTGCAGAATACTTATTTCTCCTCATGGTGTTTATTTATTAGCCTGACTATGAGACAGCATTGTTTTTAAGAAGAAATCAGGGTTAGTAATACTTTAACCCTCCTGTTGTCCTCGAGTCAAGGAAGGAAGGAAGGAAGGAAAGGAGTAAGGAGGGAGGGAGGGGAGGGAGGGAGGGAGGGAGGGAGGAGGAGGGAGGAAAAGAGGAAGGAAGTAAGGAGAGAAGGAAGGGAGGAAGGAAATGAGGAAGGAAGGAAGGGAAGGAAGGGAGTGAGGAAAGAAGGAAGAGAGGAAGGAATGGAGGAAGGAAGGAAGAAGGGAGGAATGAGGAAGGAAAGGAGGAAGGAAGGAAGGAAAGGGAGTGAGGAAAGAAGGAAGAGAGGAAGGAAAGGAGGAAGGAAGGAAGGAAGGAAGGAAGGAAGGAAGGGAAGGAAGGAAGGAAGGAAGGAGGAAGGAAAGAAGGAAGGAAGAATGAAGAAGAAGAAGAAGAAGGAAGGAACGGAGGGAGGAAGGAAAGCAGGAAGAAAGAAGGAAGTGAAGGAAGTAAGAAGGAAGGAAAGGAGGGAGGGAGGAAAGAAGGACAGAGGAAAGAAGAAAGGGAGGAAGAAGGAAGGAAAATAAATCTACCTACGGGTATAAATAAAGACACCTTGACCTACTGACCCACAATGGAAGCACAGTTAACAAATCACTCCGTTTAGTTGTGCAGCTACTACAGTAATTACGGTAGCTTAAAGCCACTTATTCGGGCTTTAATTGGGCTGCCGATGATTACTGTATTAACAGTGCAGCTTAATTTAAAAAAGGCAGCTTGCTTTGCCTAGACGACGCTACGCTGAGCTTTCTGAAACAGTCCAGTGGGGTTAGTTACGCGAGCAGTGCAGACACACCCGATGGAAACCCGGAGTCACAAGCGATTTGTTTGTGACTCATATAGAAAAAGCTTCCCTACATCACCCATAATAGCTTTTTTCTCCGCATGAGTTCAGTGTATAAATGAATCGACTAAGCGTAATTACAGCGTCGTTAACAGGAAGACGATGTGAAGCCTCTTCTCGTATATAATGAAACAAGCTTTACAGTAAAAGCGTTACTCACTAAAACATGATTCGTGCTATTTTAGGGTCATTTTGGTGGAATTGACTCATAAGTTTCTCCGCTGTATATAAACTTACTAATTATTAATAATTACAGTGAAATGAATCCCAGCTGACTGCCGCCCTCTGTTCTCCGTGAAAGATTAAACTAGAGACCTTTTCGAGATCTGAAGCGTGTTTCATACGAGGGGAGATAGATTTCGGGGTTGGTGTCACGTCGGCCTGAGAAACTGCGATTCTTATTAAAGCTGCCGACTGCTGAACTTAAATTCAACTCGTATAATTTTTTGCCTTTCAGAAACTGTTTATATAAGTGCAGCCTTTATGTCTGGTGTGTATGCCTATCTGTGCATTTATATCTGGCTGTGTGTGTGTGTGTGTGTGTGTGTGTGTGTGTGTGTGTGTGTGGTGTGTGTGTAATGTGTGTGTGTGTGGTGTGTGTGTGTGTGTGTGTGTGTGTGTGTGTGTTAAGTATTCCTCATGTTGTGGGGACACAAACTGAGTCTCTTTAATGTAAATCATTAATTTTAAAGGGGGAAGATTTGGTTTAAAGTTAAAAAGTTGCCAGGAGATGAATGTAAGTCAGTGTAATGTCCGTGTGTGTGTGTGTGTGTGTGTGTGTGTGTGTGTGTGTGTGTGTGTGTGTGTGTGTGAGCAGTCAGTCAGGTGAGTCGTCCTGGCTCCAGGCTCATTTCCTCGGCACTAAGAATAACCAGCAGCAATGAACGGACTGTTTTCCACTCCCCCCCCCCCCCCCCCACCTCTCTCTCTCTGATTACAGATAGGAGACCTCCACCTTCTTATCGCTCAGGTTCCTGAACACACACACACACACACACACACACACACACACACACACACACACACACACACACACACACACACACTGCAAAAACATACCCATAGTAAGTCCGTTTCTCACAGGCTTGCTTGTGTAATTTAGCTTCAGTTTATAGATTTCCTGCATAAAACACAATATAACAACTATAAACTTACTAAAAACTTCTACTTATTTCTCCTCATGGTGTTTATTTATTAGCCTGAATATGAGACAGCATTGTTTTTTAAGAAAAACTCAGGGTTACTAATACTTTAAGTTGCTCTATTTAGCATTTATAAGCAGTATATATAATATAATTCCCTCTTATGAAGATATATTTTGCATTATAACAGCTGTGTTTTAATACGTTGTCATTCATTGTCTGTTTTAAACCTAAAACTTATATACATTTTTTAACCCTTACATACCCTTTTATTTATTTTTAAAAAAAAATTACATTTTGAGAGTTTGTAAAAACACTGTATACACATTTATTTTAGCTGGACGTTTTCCCTAAAAGTGACCCACAGTTTGCAAAAAATGTAAAAAAAAAAAAAAAAAATGCATCAAATTTTACATTTCTGTGCAGCTGATACACATTGTTATATATGCAAATGCACAAGTTTTACCTGTGTTAATAAAAAACATCAAAATCAGCATTAAAAAATGTTCTATCAAATGTCCCTCCTGGACCATTAAACAGTGATTGTGATTGTCTTTTTCTCTCCCTCATAATGTTAATTAAACATTTATTAATGACTGATGTTAATTATGAGTCGGAATATGAACAGTATGTAAGGATTAAATATATCTTTACCAAGTTTACCAGCTTTATGGAAGTGAAATAAAACATTCCCTGATATTCTCATACTGTGCAGAGATTATAGAAACACTCACATTTTGCACATATGGAGATGAAACGATTATAGTGTTGTATGAATGAGTTAAATTCTCCCTGTGTGATGATTATTTATACAACTAAGGAAAGACAGAATTTTATCTTTTTTCACATCGGGCAAATCAGTTTTTGACATATGACAAGTTTTTTATTTTTTTCATTTCAGGGATTTCCCGGAAACAACACAAACACAGAGCAGATCTCAGTAGAGGAATCCGTCTTATTCTGACTTTTAGATTCCAAGAAATGCCTTTAAATATGTTTTTTTATCAGTAAGTCACATTTTCTGCTTTTCCTTTTGATATTGAGTCTGAACAGTATGTACAGTATGATGGACATGATCTGCAGACAGAGAGTCTTTCCAGTAGATACAGTAGATCTGTATCACTGAGACTGGAGAGATTACTGTAATGTCATTATAATGGATATCTGTTAAAGTTACTGTACTTATAACCACACATTAGACGGCTGTGGCTGCTGCAGGGTTATAGTTTTTGATCTCTTGTGTAACACTGATAATCAAATGGAAGCAGAATAATTAGAAAAAACCACAGACTGTATATAAGAAATTGACGTAACATCCGTGACGTCACCCATTGGTTTGTGGACTGCTGCTCGGAGGCCAATAGTATCGGATCTGAGCAGCGCCATCTTGAAAATTTCAGGTGCATGCTGGGAAAAATAAAACAGGGATTCTACTTATATGGGCATCAGGAGGAGCATGAGGCGCCCTCCTGAACCTGTGAACCAATCAACCTGTCAATCACCACGTAGCCACGCCCTAATGCATACCCTGCTTTATCGTCACATATAAAATCAGGGAGGCCAAAATGTCCCAAATGAACATCATACTGCATTGAAGAGGCTTTAAACTAGCGATTGAGACCATAAACACATTTTGAAAACGTTTACTGAGGTTAGAAATCAAAGTGAGAAGTTGGTGAATTCTCCAATTGACTTGTATAGAGACGGAAGTCCTTTTGACACCAAAACGGTCGCCCCCTGGTGGCCTTTTGATAGAATGCAGTTTTAAGTTACTTCCGCGTTGGCCTCATTTCAGAGGACCGGAACTCCCCGTCTGGGAAAAAACCCATTAAAATTCATTTTAAAGAAACAAAATAACCTAATTAATTTAAATGAAAGGAGGAATTAGACACTAAATAAAATCATTCAGTCATTCACAAAGGGGGAATAAGTGACTTTCATGTGGCTCATAATATGACATAATTGACTGTATTATGATTGAGTGGAAGGTGATGGTTGTCTGTCTCATTACAACAGAGCAGCAGACACACAGCCATTAGAATAATTAACACAACAAAAAGGAAGGAAAATATAGTCTGATGATGACTGCTATGTTTTTGTGTCCATGTGGTTTAGTTTAAATTTAAAGGGGTTAAAATGTGAAAATAAACGTATGAATAACTTTGCACACATTCTTTTTTTTGTGGACCCAGCATCAAATTTCTGCTTTTAATTCATTCCTTCCTTCCTTTTTCCTCCGTCCTTCATTCCTTCCTTTCCTCCCTTCCTTCCTCTCCCTCCCTTCCTTTCTGTCCTCCCGTCCTTCTTTTCTTTCCTCCCTCCCTTCCTTTCTGTCCTCCCTTCCTTCTTTTCTTTCCTCCCTTCCTTCCTTTCTTTCCCTCCCTTCCTTCCTTCTTCCTCCCTTCCTCCCTCCCCTCCTACCTTCTTTCCTCCCTCCTTCCTTTCCTTCCTTTCCGTCCTCCCTTCCTTCCATTCCTCCTCCCTTCCTTCCTTTCCTCCCTTCCTTCCTCCCTCCTTTCTTTCCTTCCTTCCTCCCTCCCATCCTTCCTTCCTCCTTTCCTCCTTTCCTTCCTCAATCCTTTCCTTCCTTCTTCCTCCCTTCCTTCTTTTCTTTCTCTCCCTTCCTCCCTCCCATCCTTCCTTCCTTGACTCGAGGACAACAGTTAAACAACATGACTGTATGTAATTTATATATCGTCATTATAACATTGTAACTAATCTAATAATGACCTAAGGACTGTTTGCTCAGTACTGTACTTTCCCATCAGTACCGAACATCAGAAATCAAACATTGTTTTGGATTCTTCTAAAATAAATCAGTATAAAAGCTTAAATGACTTTATTCCAACAGATCTGAACACTGTGACGTCACGTTCGTTGCTCAATACTCAGAACAGTTGATGAATACGCACTTCAACATGAATAAATTCAGTAATATTCAACTGTGACTTTTTGCTTCGGTGCCAGCGGACGTCACATTATGTCAGATCTCACGTTGGAAATGATGTGTGTGTGTGTGTGTGTGTGTGTGTGTGTGTGTGTGTGTGTGTGTGTGTGTGTGTGTGTGGGTGGAAGAGAGCCGTGCCGTTCCAAGCTAAATACATAAAATCTCACCCACTTCTAAACCCACATCCCCCATCACCCCTCCCCCTCTCTGCTCTCAGTCCTGGTCCAAATTTGGCACTGTTGGTCTCTGTGAAAAAGGCATTTCCCCGGAGGATCGAGGTTCTGTGTAACTCTTGACTCCGGTCCGAGTCTGACAACATCATGATTTTCCCACAGGAAAATAAAAACATAAACTTGACATAACATGTTTTTGAATCAGAGGGGGGATCAAAGCTGTGAGCGGAGAGGCTTTCGTGGGACTCTGTGTGCGACGCAACTCACGAACTCACTCGATGGTGAAGCAGCACGGACGAAGGAACGAGGCTTTGAAGAGATACGATCACACACTTAAAAAAAACTTTAGGAGAGCTGCTGCTATTTTATCAGTCAGCAGGAAAACTCGAGAAATGAGAGAAATATGTTGGCGGATAAACTGTTAAGTGTAACACACAGCGGCCGTTGTCACCGAGCGTCGCCTCGTTTGACCCAAACCGGGCGATTCGTGATGTGCAGATTTAAAGATGTACTGTATGTAATCTCCATGTGACACCAGTGTGTGATGCTCTTAACCCTCCTTTTGTCCTCGAGTCAAGGAAAGAAGGGAGAAAGGAAGGATGGAAGGGAGGAAGAAGGAAGGAAGGTAGGAAGAAGGAAGGAGGGAGGAAGAAAGGAAGGAGGGAAGGAAGGAAGGGAGAAAGAAAGGAAAGAAGGAAGGAAGGAAGGTAGGAGGGAGGGAGGAAAGAAGGAAGGAAGGGAGGAAGGATGGGAAAGAAGGACAGAGGAAAGAAGGAAGTGAGGAAGGTAGGGGGGAGGAAAGAAAGAGAGAAGGGGGGAGGGAGGGTGGAAGGGAGGATGGAAGAAGGAAGGAAAGGAAGGAAGGAAGGAAGGAAGGGAGGAAAGGAAAGAAGGAAGGGAGGAAGGAAAGGAAAGAAGGAAGGAAGGAAGGTAGGAGGAGGGAGGGAGGGAGGGAGGGAGGGAGAAAGGAAAGAGGAAGGGAGGAAGGAAAGAAGGAAGGAAGGACGGAGGAAAGAAGGAAGGTGGGAAGGGAGGGAGGGAGGGAGGGAGGGAGGGAGGGATTCTACTTATATGGGCATCAGGAGGAGCATGAGGACGGAGCGGGGGGAGGTTGCGAGGGCTGGATCTACCACAGTCTACACCGGCAACCTGGTGATGCTAACCAAGTTAGCTGTTACAACTATAACCACAAAACTCCGAAGAAAACTGTTTGTTGTAAAACAAGTTCACGGCTATTTCCTGCAGTCCTGTCAGTATCTGTCCGCCCTCCTGAACCTGTGAATCAATCAACCTGTCAATCACGACGTAGCCACGCCCTAATGCATACCTTGCTTTATCGTCAAATATAAAATCAGGGAGGCCAAAATGTCCAAATGAACATCATACTGCATTGAAGAAGGCTTTAAACTAGCGATTGAGACCATAAACACATTTTGAAAACGTTTACTGAGGTTAGAAATCAAGTGAGAAGTTGGTGAATTCTCCATTGACTTGTATAGAGACGGAAGTCCTTTTGACACCAAAACGGTCGCCCCCTGGTGGCCTTTTGATAGAATGCAGTTTTAAGTTACTTCCACGTTGGCCTCATTTCAGAGGACCAGAACTCCCCGCCTGGTAAAAACTGATAAAATAATTGCTGAACTAGTTCATTTTAAAATTTGTGAACTGAACTTTGAACTAGTTCATGTATAAAGCGAACTTTCCCAACACTGCCAGTAACTACGATGAATCCTTTTGAGTCATTTCTTAAGAAAAAAAAATGCTCCAATTCTCTTGTTTCAGCTTCTTAAATGTTAATATCTTTCTATCTTTGGGTTGTGAGCTTCTGACCTCAACAACACAAGATATTTTTAAGTTGCATTTTTGGAAACAGCGCTCAACATTTTTCACTATTTCCTGACATTATATTGTGATTCAGCCTTTGGAAGAGTTTTATTAGCCTGGATCTGTTGGTGAGGGTTTAGTGTCCAGCGACGGGTTACATCATCCGAGCAACTTTGAAGTCTTTCCACATCAAAACACACGTCAACATTTGTGTTGGACTTTTTTAATCCTCCTGTTGTCCTCGAGTCAAGGAAGGGAAGGAAGGGAGGAGAAGGAAGGGAGGAAGGATGGAAGGAAGAAGAAGGAAGGAAGGATGGAAGGGAAGAAGAAGGAAGGAAAGGAGGAGGAAGGAAGGAAAGGGAGTAAGAAGGAAGGAAAGGAGGAAGGGAGGAAGGAAGAAGGGAAGGAAAGAAGGAAAGGAGGAGGAAGGATGGAAGGGAAGAAGAAGGAAGGAAAGGAGGAAGGGAAGAAGAAGGAAGGAAAGGAGGGAGGAAGGAAGGAAGGGAAGAAGAAGGAAGGAAGGATGGAAGGGAAGAAGAAGGAAGGAAAGGAGGGAGGAAGGAAGGAAAGGGGAGTAAGAAGGAAGAAAGGAGGAGGAAGGGAGGAAGGAAGAAGGGAAGGAAGGAAGGAAAGGAGGGAGGAAGGATGGAAGGGAAGAAGAAGGAAGGAAGGATGGAAGGGAAGAAAAAGGAAGGAAAGGAGGGAGGGAGGAAGGCAAAGGAGGAAGGGAGGAAGGAAGAAGGGAAGGAAGGAAGGAAAGGAGGTAGGAAGGATGGAAGGGAAGAAGAAGGAAGGAAAGGAGGGAGGATTGAAGGAAAGGGAGTAAGAAGGAAGGAAAAGGAGGAAGGAAGGGAGGAGGGAATGAAGAAGGACAAGGAAAGAAAGAAGGGAGGAAGGTAGGGGGAGGAAAGAAAGAGAGAAGGAGGGAGGAAGGGAAGAAAGAAGGAAGGGAGGAAGGAAGGAAAGAAGGAAGGGAGGAAGATGGGGGGAGGAAAGAAAGACAGAAGGAGGGAAGGGAGGGAGGACAGAAGGAGGAGGAAGGAAGGAAGGAAGGAAAGAAAGAGAAGGAGGGAAGGAGGGAGGACAGACAGAAGGAAGATTAATCCACAGCATCTCTCAGTTATGTCACAACCAGCATCTCTCAGTTATGTCACAACTACACGTTCATGTTTTGGTCGTTCTGGAGCCGCGAGCAGCTTCGGATAAAGAAAATAACGAACCTGAGTAGGACAATCACACATTGTAATGCTCTCTCCTCTCCTGATCAATAACTTTCATGTGAGCCTAATCTCTCACACACACACACACACACACACACACACACACACACACACACACACACACACACACACACACACACACACACACACACACAACACACACACACACACACACACCCACACACACACACACACACACACACACACACACACACACACACACACACACACACACACAGGAGAGAGTCATGTGAGGCCAAATAAAGCAGGACTTCTTCTGCTGCGGGACTCGCTGGAGCCGGAGACAGGATGCGTTACATGTGGAGGGATTACAGTCGTCACATCGCTAAAGAACATCTGGAGCTGAAGGAGGATGAAACACACACGCTACACATTACCTGCAAGAACACGACTTTTACTAGTTTTATATATTTGATTTGAATTAAGGGAGGAAACTTAACCCTTTGAAACTATTTAATCCTATTAAATCTTTAATTAAACTATTAAATTCTTAATAAACACAAATAAGTGTACAAAAGATACTACATAAGTTAAGGAGAGCTGTAACGATTGATATATTAATCAATTAGTGGATTGTAGGTTATCTTTTAATCGTTTTGTTTATTAAAATGTCAGAAAATAGTTAAAAAATGTCCTTTTTTAATCTCTTAGAGTCCAAATTGACGTCATTAAATGTTTTATTTGGTCCGATTAATCGCTCAAATCCAAAAATATTCAGTTTTTGATCACGTAGGACACATAATAGTATCAAATCTTCACATTTGAGAGGCTGAACCAGGAAATATTTGGTGTTTTTCCTTAAAAAATGACTAAAATGATTATTTGACTTCTGAAATAGTTGTATAGTAGTTTTAGTATAAGTCGACTCATCGTTTGAGTCGTTTATCAGGTAAATAAAACCAAAGATTTGATTGTTCTGGTTTTTTAAATGTGATAATTTGCTGCTTTTCTTGGTCTCTGCTCATTTATTAACATCAGATCATCAGAAAAAAGTCAAAAATGTTGCAAGATACCATCATTAAACCTCTAGTTGTCTTATTTTGTCCAATAAACTGTCCGAAAATCTGAAGGTATTCAAGCAAATTCTCACATTTAAGAACCTGGAACTATCAAATATTTGGCTTTTTTAGTAGAAAATGACTCAAATGTTTAATCTATTATCTAAATTAAAATCTAATCTCTAATTAGCTCTAATTCACTAATCACACAAATACAAAATAAACCAGACTATGTGAAGATGTTTTAATTCTGAGATGCTTTTAATGGACATCTGAACTACGGCGAAGCGACGATGCAACATCTGGATTTACTGAACACATGAAAACCAAAACAAGCTTGTTAAGAATTAAAGGAAAATTTCAAAGTTTTTTAAGTGAGTCTTAAATCAACAATCAGGAGAACAAATGAGCATGAAGTGTGTTTATCTGTCTGTAATGATTCCTCCTGTTCATACTGACCATTAGAAGGAAGAAGAAAGAAAGAAAGAAAGAAGAAAGAAAGAAAGAAGAAAGAAAGAAAGAAAGAGAAAGAAAGAAAGAAAGAAAGAAAGAAAGAAAGAAAGAAAGAAAGAAAGAAAGAAAGGAAAGAAAGAAGAAAGAAAGAAAGAAAGAAGAAAGAAAGAAAGAAAGAAAGAAAGAAAGAAAGAAAGAAAAGAAAGAAAGAAAGAAAGAGAAGAAAGAAAGAAAGAAAGAAAGAAAGAAAGAAAGAAAGAAAGAAAGAAAGAGAAAGAAAAGGCAAGGTAGAAAAAGGAGAGGAGGAAAAAAAAACAAGACATAGGAAGGAAAGAAAGAAAGAAAGAAAGAAAAGGAGAGAAGAAAGAACAAGAAGGAGGAAAGAAAGAAAGAGAAAGAAAAAGCAAGGAACAAAAAGGAGGAGGAGAAAGATAGAACAAGACATAGGAAAGAAAGAAAGAAAGAAAGAAAGAAAGAAAGAAAAGGAGAGGAAGAAAGAACAGGAAGGAGGAAAGAGAGAAATAAAAAGGAAGAAAGAAAGAAAGAGAAAGAAAAAGCATGGAACAAAAAGGAGGAGGAGAAAGAAAGAACAAGACATAGGAAGGAAAGAAAGAAAGAAAAGGAGAGGAAGAAAGAACAAGAAGGAGGAAAGAGAGAAATAAAAAGGAGGAGAAAGAATGAGAAAGAAAAAGCAAGGTAGAAAATGGAGGAGGAGAAAGAAAGAAAGAAAAGGAGAGGAAGAAAGAACAAGAAGGAGGAAAGTAAGAAAGAGAAAGAAAATAAGTTATAACACACTTAAAAAACAGTGGAAATATCCTTTAATAAGTATTGTCTCTCTCTCTCTCTATATATATATTTATATATATATATATTGGATCTGGCTTTTCCTGGGTTTTCCCAACTATACTGTAATAAATCGGTCTCAAATCAGTCCAGGAAGACGAGCAATCAGAACATCTCATTTTTAATCAGACGATTATAATCCTCCTTATTTACAAGAATCATCTGCAGCACATTCTGCAGAGTAACGATGTCAGATCACATGCTGGCGAGGCAAAGTCAGAAGGTTTTCCTTGCAGGTCATTCTCGTTTTTTTCTGGCATGAACAGTAGCAAACAGGAAGTCACAAAAAAAACACATGTGTTACACAACAACAGTAGTTAAAGGATAGTTTAGGAACAGGAAGTAGTCAGTTAAATTTTGCTCTCAGTAGCATCGCGAGAGAGGAATGTTTGATCCAGAGTCATGCAGGTAAAGTCCGTCCGTCCGTCGGTTGGAGGATCGAGCGTGGATCAAAACATCTCAACACTTCTTTTTTTCTTTTTTTGCAGGATATTATTACATTTTCATAGCAGATACTGTAATACGTCACACATACCGTCACATAGAAAACAATGTTACATAAATAGAGCATAATTATTATAGGAGGCAGCAGGTTCGATGCCCCTGACAACAGCTGGTGCATCTGTCGCCATGGAAACATCCAACAATTAAAACCCTGAACCTTCGAGTCCCCTCCCCTCCTCCTCCCCCCTCTGTGATGAAAATGCATGTTTGTGTCTCAGAGAGGAAAATGTAAAGAAGCCAGTTCTTCACCGCCTCGTTGCAAACAGCTTTTTAAAGTCACAATGAAATCGAACATGACTTTTTAAACATCTGTGACGACTCCCATCATCATGAGAGTGAATTAATTATCTTTCTGGTGACTTTTTTTTTTTTTTTAACATTTTAAAAGGTAAATTCCCTTGTTACAGTTCACACGAATAACGATAATATATGTTTTTTATATCAAAATCCTTTCTGGGAAACATCTTAAAACATATTTGACACTTAATATATTGAATACACTGCAGCGCCAAATGTATGTGGTCACCCAAACACGACTAATAATCAATAAAATATGCAAAAAACTGAATTTATTATACTGTAAGACCAAAAAAGGAAGTAAATTCTCACATTTAAGACCCGCAAACTATTGAATATTTGGTGTTTTTCGTTGCAAAATCGATGAATCTACTCTCAAAATAATTGGATTAATGATTGATGATTGATTTCAGAGCCTGGCTGAAAGTGGATTTACTTTTACTCCCCTTCACAGGAGCATTAGTGAGGTCCAACATGTGACGTTAGGCCTGGGCTCGCTGTGCAGTCCGGTTCATCCAGAAGGTGCTGGATGGGTTTGAGGTCACGGCTCTGTGCAGGAAAGTCCAGATCTTTCACGCCAAACTAGGGGGAAAAACATTTCTTTATGGAAGCTGGCTTTGTGTGCTGGGACTCTGCGTCAGGTTCAAACAGGAAAAGGACAAAACAAAAAGTGTTGCCACAACGTTGGAAAGATTTTATTCTGCCTTATAAAAAAAAAAAAAAAAAAAAAAAAAGCACAGAGCCGTAACTATGGAAAATCTGAATTGGAGATAAAGGTTTTTTTTAAGCTGGCTGAGAAACTGTAAAAAAATAGGATGCAAAAACTTTATTTTATGCCTTTTTTAGGATGATTATTAACACCTACAATCTATATAATCTTCATGCAATGTGTTCTTATTGACTATTTATTAATAATTACCATAGAAAACCAGCATCTTTAATTACAACAGTGTTGAATACGTTTAAATATATGATATTTAAAAGGAGCTTAACACATTAAATCAATGTGCATTTCAGTCACAGTCTAGTCAGAAGCTGAGATGGCAGTTTTTTTTCTGCTCCTCTGCTAAAGAAGACTGACTAGACGTGCATTATTTATCTCTTGCCTCACTTATGTAGGATAATGAAAGTATCAAGATGTCAATTTAATAAAAATTGGCACCAGATAATGACCGCAGAGGAGTTAAGTTAAGTTAAAATGATGCAGTAGAGTTTATTAACTGGACTTTTTCCCCTGTTAAATAAACCAATAAATAAATAAATAATATGTTAATACACCTGTGTGCCTTTAACTTGTTTGTTTTTCTACTGTACATGCTTGCATACATTTATTTAACATACATTTTTTTTAGATCATAGTCTATTTTGAGGGATACTTATGTCTGAAATCTTACTGGATGCTGTAGAAGAAGATTAATGCTTCAAACTGTATAATCTATAAAATGTCATAAAATAGTGGAAAAATGCCCCTAAAGCGACAGGCAACATCGTCAAGTTGTAAAAGTTATCTATTTACTATCACATGACATAAAAACAAGCCACAAGTCTTCATTATGAAGAGGCTTGTTAATGTTTTGAACATCATTAAAAAGGATTCATTGATTATCAAAATAGCTGAAGATTCATTTTTATTATCGGATTCAGCTCCAATTAAGACTTCAGTGCGCAGTCAAAGGGCGTCCACATACTTTTGGCCATGTAGTGTTGCATCATATCCTCAACATGCTGTTTCATTGTGACTTCAAATCCCCCCCTAAAAAAAAACGTGTGCAGTATTTAGTGAAAAACTCCTACAACTCCAACTTTTTCTTCTCAACACTATAGAAACAGTTTCAGTCTCGAGTGCAGCATATCTGACCTCTTGGCGTGACAAATTACATTACAACACTTCTGCATAAAAATCATTTAGTAAACCTGGAGGTCTACTTTACATCAGGGGGCAGCAGAAAGAAGAAAAAAAATAAAATAAAAAGAAACCCCCAAAGGACCCAGTTAGCCGCTGTTTAAATATTTAAACTCTGAGGTGTATTTACATGAAGCCAAAAAGCCACAAAGCTCTCCTTGGCTCTTAGAAAAAAAAAGTGCTCTGACCCCCTTTTACACTGCGAGGTCGCTCCCTCTTCTCTTCTAACTTTTCACTGATCTGAATGCGATTACAGCTGCTGGAGGGCGAAACAGAGAGACATGTGCATTAAAAGTTACAGACTACAAACGACATTTAGTCTTTGTGGTATCGAGGGGCTGCGAGAGTCCCGGCAGACAACAGATTCATTATCATCACTGGCACCGACTGCACATGGAGTCAGGAGGTGATTATCTTACGACGCTTACGTGGCTTGTGATTTAATAGTGATGTTCTGTTTCAGCTGAGATCAAAAGGCAAACAGCCCAGAGGCTTAACAAAGAACTGCTGATAAACCTGAGGAGGAAACACAAATAGAGAATAAAACTCTCCAAATAAATACGATTTAATGTCTGTCTGACAAGGATACGCCGCTGTCTGCTGGCAGGACGACTCGCCGCCGGCAACGCTCTCGGACCAGCAGCCATCTTAAGAAAAGTAAAGCTAATTCTTAAATCAACATTTTCATGTGAAACCCGAGACTGTGTAAACATACTTGGAGCTCCCCGCTAACACCCGACTTCTAAAAGAGAATAAATCCTTTTGATTAAAACACGCATGAGCTTTTTAAAAAGCTTCTAAATAAACCTCAGTCTTTTCTCTGGGAAATGAGCTTAAAGTCCATCCGAAACACATTTTAACTCACACACACACACACACACACACACACACACACGCACACACACACAGGGGAAGGTTGTCAGATGATGTGTTGGTGAGATATTTTTCATACACTCATTAACTCATTAGCATCTGGAGTTCCCTTAGGGGAAACAGATCAGGAGTCTGTTTCAAGTGTGTTCAACATTTTTCTTTTTTCTTTTTTTTTTGCATCTCCTAATTCTACCCTGAAGAACCAAGACAATGTGTTCATTTTTCAGTCAGGCATCAAAAAGATTGAAAACATTTTTTGCATTTCAGCGGAGCACACAACACAAGTCGTGCTATGCTCTCCATTTTGTTTTTTGTTATGTTTTTTTTTTTTTGCATCTGGGAGTTTTAAGTCAGTGCAGGCAGGACTGTTTATTAAACCCTCTCAACTCTCACACATGAATCTTATTTCCTTCAGTCCACTTTCTTCATCAAAACCAACTCCTTTACTCCGTATCATCAGCGTGCGATCCGTGCAGCATCGCACCACACCGAAGAACTTTCGACAAAAAGATCCCGAAGGAACTTCACAAGCCTGCTTTTTCCCACAAAAATCAGCCTCCGAGACGACCGACAGGCATCTGCACAGGCGCCTCTCTGCGCTCCGAGCAGGAGGGGTCCTCCACACGTCTTACTGCGGGACCAAAAAGACCTGTGTCATGCTAAGCAGCTTACAGCAAAGCAACGCACAGAAGGGCCGATTCCTCAAAAAGTGACCAAAAATCAAATCCGTCGCCGTCTGGGCTCATACTTGGCATCGGGGGTCCGGTCCGCTGGCTGACAGGGGCCGGGGCCTTTTTGGCGTCCATGCAGCCGAGGCAGGAAGGAAACAACGGACTGAAGAGGCGGCCGAGACCCTTCCGGAAGACGCTGTTGGAGAGGCTGTAGATGAGACAGTTACAGAAGCTGTTGCTGATGGCGAGCCACGTCGTGAGGAACGACGCCACCTTGTGGTGGTAGAGGCCGGCGCTCTCCAGCAGGAAGTACAGGATGTAGGGCATCCACAGCACGTAGAAGACGCTGGTGATGCGGAACAGCACCATGGCGTAGCGTTTGTCCGGGCAGCCTTCGCATCGCTCCGCTTTATCGCCCTCCGTCTGCCGAGCTGAAGCGGGCGTGGCGCTGGGTGATCTCCCTCGTGTGCTGCCGGCAGATCCTGAATATACTTCCGTAGGTGACAGCAGACGGTCAGCGCCGCCGGAGCGTACAGAAGCCCCACGATGAAGGTGCTGAACCTCGGGTTGGTTTTCCAGGAGTCGGCGCACCAGTGAAATATGTCGCCGTGGTAACCGGGCTTCCCCCAGCCGAAGAAGGACGGCAGGAAGATCGACGCCGAGTAGATCCAAATGAGGACGATGCACACCCTCAGCCGGCACGGCGTCACCAGCGTGGCGTACGACAGCGGCCGGGTGATGGCGATGTAGCGATCCACGCTGATGCACGCTAGCGACGCCATGGAGACGCTCTTCAGCACCGAAACCATGTAGCCGAACGCCTTGCAGGTGAGCTCCTCGTTCAGGGCTCGGAGGTAGTGGAGGAGGGACAGCGACGGCACCAGGCAGCTGACGCCCACCAGCAGGTCGGCGTAGGCCATAGTCTGGATGAAGTGGCTGGTGGTGTGATGGTGCAGCAGCGGCGCGCAGTGGAAGACGAAGATCACCACCAGGTTTCCGGCGATGATGAGCACGGTGAGGAAGAGGATGACGACCACCTCCAGCACGCAGGTATCCAGGCTTTGGGAGTATCCCACTGTGCCCAGCAGGCAGAACGGGGGAGAGCCGCTTTGGTTGGCATCGGAGGAAGAGTTCATGTTTGGACTGGTGGAGGAGGAGGGGGGAGGGAGGGAGGAGGAGGAAGGGTGAGGAGGAAGAGGAGGAGGGGAAGGGGGGTGCTGGTTTCAGCTCAACGCAGCCGTCATGTTGCACAGACAAGTCTCTCTCTCTCTCTTTAATCCCTAAAGTTGCTTGTCCCGTCTTCTGCTTTACAAACAAAAAGGGTGCCTCCGGTTCTTCTTAAATCAGCATCTTTTCTCCTTCAGCTGGCAGGGAGCCCGTCCTTAAAGTAGCAGTAATCCATCGGTGCATGCAAAACGCAGCCAGACTCTGCTGCTGCTGCTGCTGCTGCTGGGTGTGAAATATGTGCATGTGTGCAACCTCGAGAGGCAAAAAGAATCCCCAACGTAGAACAAGAGATGCCAGTCTGATACTGCAGTGCAAACCGTCCTCCCCTCGCAGCTGTTTATCATATCCCCTCCACTACCACTACTGCCCCCCTCCTCTCCTCTCCTCCTCTCCTCTCCTCAACTGCAAATCCTGAGGTAAGCACTCTACTCCGGCACACAGCCACCCAAAAAATCCAGGCATCCACTTCCGCTGTCTGAGTGCCGGCAAAAAGGAAACAAGGAGGGGAACAGCGATGCCGAAACACTGACAGTTGGAGGAGCGTCGCCTCGGCAAACGCAAATCAAGACAGTCCGAAGAAGCGGCGTCGGCTCAGGAAGTGGCAGCCTCGTCCACAGTCCGCTGATAGGGATGGACACACACACACTTTCTCACAAATACACACATACACACACACACACAGAGAACGTCTCAGTCTTGGAAACGGACGAGTGGAGGCAGGCGAACATCAAGAGGTGATGGATACGTGACCAGGATCTCTGCTCTGTGAAGCTTCTTGTGAGGTTGAGAGGCAGCCGGCTGGCTTCCAGTGAGCTCGCTCGTGTGTGTGTAAATGTGGGTGTGTGCAGTGAGAGAGTGTGTCTGCATGTGTGTGTGTGTGAGTGTTGGAGAAAAAGACAGACAGAGAGAGAGAGGAGAGAGAGAGCGATTAGGCAGCAAACTGCCTCTTCTCTCTGCTGTAGTGGCAGTAGCGATGATGCAGCGCTGCCACTGCTGCTTCTCTCTCCTCCCCCTGCTGCTCTCTCTCTCTCTCTCTCTCTCTCCCCCTCTCTCTCTCTCCCCCTCTCTCTCTCGTCCCCCTCTCTCTCTCTCCCCCTCTCTCTCTCTCCCCCTCTCTCTCTCTCTCTCTGTCTCTCTCTCTCTCTCTCTCTCTCTTCTCTCTCTGTCTCTCTCTCTCTCTCTCTCTCTCTCTCAAACACACACACATTTTTTCCTCCCTTTCCT
>NC_084973.1:31382599-31402599 GCF_963691925.1 Scomber scombrus
ACAAACATTTTTCCTCCCTTTCCTTCCTCCTCGCTGTCTTTCTTGCACTGCTTTGTTCCCTTTTAGTTTTTTTTCTCCCCCTTAGGATAGTTTTTTTTCTCCCCCTTAGGATAAGACTGGCAATTTTTCTATATTTTTCTTATTGTTACAAATCTCATGTTTGGATCCAAACCAACAATGAACGGATCTACTAACAATCTACCAAGTATTGTGTGTGTACCGAAAGTCTGATATATCTTATTCCTCTGTGCTGTGGACCTACGCTGTTGGTCTAACACTTCATTGAGCCTCACAGCTGCACATGTTCCTTCATTATAAGAGTTTGGTCATGTTAGTTTGTTTAGAAACGCCTCCAAAGACTAATAACAGAGATCATGTTTTCAGTCTCTGGAGAGTAGTTCTGTGTGAGGCCGACGCTACTGAGCATGTGCAGGAATGTGATTCAATTCACAGCTTCACTAACTTCTTGTGCTAACTATCACAACTTATTTAAATTTACAATGTAGTACATGGTCTGTTTAAATACAGGAAGCATTGTGATGGTAACACTTCCAACTATTTCAATCATTTTCAGAAGACACCATGAACACATAAGGCAGAGCTGATAGTTTAACCACATGGAGGGAGCTTTCTGCTGGTCACACAGAGGCAGAATAAAAGGCTGTAGGTGTAGTGAGCTCTTCCTAATCTAACCAAGATGTTCTATACTTTAACATTAGCTGTCGACTCACTGAAGCGTGGTTAGCTTCTAGGTAGAGCTGGGTATTGATAGGATAAGATAAGATGTGTTTTTATTGATCCCTTCTTGGAATCAACAATAAATAGGATAAAAATAGGATGAAATATAAAAGATACTATATACACTGAACTAGCTCTTTGTGTAAATAAATGTCAGCAAAGAAAATCAGCATAGGTATGACCATTCCCTAATGCACATAACGCACCTCTCGCCAGGTTTACAGCATAGAAAGTGGCATCAACAGCGTCTACAGTGACTTCATCAGTAACAGGAAGTCGGACCAAAACATAAAACCTGCAGATAAGACAAGACGCTAAATTAAAATATGAAAGATATTGTCTGTCGTTGTTCCCACAGCCCTATGTTCCCCCATTTTTAAGTAATTTTCCTCCCATCAAAATTAGGTATACAGCTCAAAACGTTGCAAATAGTATCAGCAGAGTTTATAAAGGCTTCATCGGTAACAGGAAGTTGGACCAAAACACGTAACCTGCAGGTAAGACAATCCATTAAAATATTAAAGATGATCATATTGTCTATTGTTGACATCAAAACAGCGTTGGATCAGAGGTTTGAAAATGGCCACTAACACAGTAAAGAAGTTAATGACAGTCATACTCATCATAACAACACAGGAGTCAACAAAAAATGTCATTCACCAGCTGTTGAACCACCTCAGACAGATAATATCATCGTTTTTAATATTTCATTACAGCTTTGTGTCATCGTACCTCCAGGTTATGTGTTTTGGTCCAACCGTGACATTCCGCCAGCATCAGCTGACCTTTTTGTTTACTGCTGCTTAGTGAATGTTTGCATGTTAACATTAAAAAGCAACACTGTGAACATAGCAAACGTTGTACCTGCTTGAACATCAGCGTGCCAGTATTATCATTGCACAGCCTCACAGAGCTGCTAGCATGGCTGTAGACTGTTAATGTTGTCGTTTCTATTAACCTTTACATGCTGTTCACGGTCAAATTTGACACACTTTTTACATTTGAGAGCTGTAAAAACATCATATACACATTTTTGTACCCAGACTTTTCCTCATGCAAGCCGCAATATACAAAAATATAAATAAAATGCAGCTATTAAGGTTTTTTTGTGCAGATAATGCACATTTTTCTATATGTAAATACACAACATTTAAAAACAAACACCATTAAAACATGTTATATTCTTCATATTCTATAAAATACTCTCGTGGACCATAATATAAAGATTGTAAATGAGTCTTTTTTCCCATGAATAAATAAAATACACACTTTCTTACAGCCTCATTAAGGATTAATAAAACATTTATATATTGACCGATGGGGAATTGATGGTGTAGAGACTAATTATGAGTCTGAATATGAACAGCATTATGTATGCATATGTTTTCTTATGTTATGTGTATTTAATTGCAGTGCTGTATACACTAGGATTTAAAGTAAGGGAGGCAATGAATTCCGTAAATGTCAATATACTATTATATTTACTATATTTCCCCTTTTCACCTTCCTCACTGTACCAGCAGCTGTACCTTCCTCATGTCTTTGCATCCCTTCCTCCCTCCATCCTCACCGCTCCTCCAAGGAAGCTCCTCCCCCCTCAACGTCCCACCAATAAGCAGAGAGCAGGTTTCCATCTCCACAGAGACGGCACACGCCCACCCACGTGTACACACACACACACACACACACACACCCTCGCTGGCAGGCTTCCCCCATGTATGAACTGTAGCTACCCGTGCAAATGCAAAGACACAGCACACACGTGTTCAGAGACACAGCAGGGAACGCTCCTACATATGTAACCACACACACACACACACACATACACAATCACATACACAAGATACACACACGCTGACACACATCAGAGGCGATCCTTTTGATTACGAGAGAAGAATTCCTGCAGATACCTGCCTCTAATGAAAAAAGAGAGATGGATGTAAAGATGGATGGGAGAGAAAAGAACAAAGATTGAGCCCGTAAATGTGGGAAAGAGAAATCTGTCTAGATCTGAAGCACACACACACACACACACACACACACACACACACACACACACACACACACACACACACACACACACGCTGCTTGTTAATGCAGCAGGATCGACCTGATGCCACCTGCAGCCAGTGACAGTCAGCATGTAAAATAACCCGCCACAGCAAAGGAAGGACCAGAGTGGAAGGTAAAACTACTGAAAAAGGAGCATTTCACACAAATTACACAGAAAAAAACACCACATTTTCTCACTTATATCAGACACTTTTAGTTCCATTTGCTCAGAATTTAAGATATCTACTCTACTATACATACTGTATCTCAGCTGATATGAGATTATCACAGATATATAGGTATAAATGAAGCCAATGCATAACAAGACAGTGCAGGAAAAACAGCCAGAGATGTTTGAAATGATCAAGTTTCCATGCATTTTCAAATATCACAATATTTCTACACTTGACTTGCAGCTGGTGCATCAATAAATAAAACTATTACATTCAGTGACATCTTTATTTCCTCTAAGCGTTTCCTAATAACGCTTCATTATCCCTTCCGGAGATGCTAAAGCTGGATCAACTGTTTTTACTTTTTTATTTTTATGACACCATAAAAACAAAATACCCAAAAAAGCGCCGGCTTCTGTAACATTATGCGTCATTACCAAACTGTGCTGTCTGCTGATCCACCACATCAAGCCAAAGCATCGCCAGGGATATTTGGATCAGAGGAGACCCGAGGGGGGTCACTGCGAGAACGTTTTCTAGGGGAACAGAGACGCCATTCAGACACTGTTTGTTTTCTGTTACCATATGGTGAGCATTGAGGTGGGAAGGAGGATCATTAGCTGCCATGTTTGCGTCTGTTTTTACTTTTATTCTCCGGGTCAGAGGTCAGAGGTGCCACATCTGCCCGTGTTATGAGGCCGAACACGCGGTGGGGGGGCCGAACAAGCAATCAGGTGTCTGACATCATACATGTTAACACAACCGCAGCCACCAGCGGTTCCCCCGTGTTACCAAGACAACACAGAGCTCAGTAAACAGCAGGCATGCCGGCGGGGGGGGGTGGGGGGGGGGGGGGGGGGGGGCTACCTTGTGACTGAATGTTGACAGTGGAGAACTTGTGATGCCGTGGTTCGAGTCCCAGCAGGCAGGAAAATAACAGCAGTACGGCACAGCCCCCGAGCAAGGCAACTAATGAGCGTCTGCAGCACCACAGCTGAGAGCGCTCCTATTGTAAGAATCCACATTCTTCTGTATGTTGTCACTGTTAAGACGATTTTTAATGAGGAAGCTACTTAAATAATATTTATTTACAGATTTATAGATTATTGGAAAATCAGCTGACACCAGGTTCAGCCTTCTAGCCCTTTTTTTGTCTTTTTGTTGCAAGACAAGCAGACAAGAAAGTAACAAAAACAAAACAAAAAGTGAGTGTGCGTGCATGCATGTGTGTGTGCGTAGGGGTGTTTGGATGGAAGACAGGGTGTGATGTTAGTGTTATAATGTAATAAAATCATTGGTGAATCATTGTATAATTTAATACAGTACAACAAAACAAACTACAGTACAGTATAATAACAATAATAATAATAATAATAGCCAATAATAGTCATCATCATAATATTAATAAGAAGAGGCGGAAGGAGTAGAGGAAACAAATGAACACACACACACAAAAAACAGAGGAACAACTAAATAAATAAATAAATACAAATATGGCAAAAGAGAGGATGCAAAGCCAGATCGGGGAACGGAGACGCGAGCGGGAGGCCCCACAACCAGGCCCCAAGCAGAGCAGCCAGAAGCCTCAGCAGGAGACATTGCCTATAATGAACAGGATGAGATGTGACCCTAACCCTAACCAGCTGTCGTTCGTGAATTGGCGCCACCTGGAGGTTCTCCAGTGTCCGGCCAGTTTGAGAGAGACGGTGGGGTTGATCTCACATTCAGGAAAACAGATTGTTTTACTTGTTATTCAGCCATGTAGGAACACGAAAGAGCGAAATACAGTACTCAGGTCCCAGTGCATTAATATACACACACATTAATATACTAATATATCAATTATGTATATACACATACACATAGAGGGACCAAGCCCCAGGAAGAGCACCAGGCTTTGAAATCAAGTTGCCATAGCGGCCAAACTGTGTATTACAACACTTCACAAGTTCACAACCTGCAAGATGACGAATTTTACTATCAGAATTTGATCTGTTTGGTCCAATCACATTTCGAGACTCCAAAAGAGTTGCAAGATTACGTTAGCCAGGGGGCCCAATGATGTGGAAGCAATGCAGAAGAGGAATAAAACAATTTTGGCTTTCATAGCAGTGAATGGGGCTCCACCTCCAACGCTGTATCCAGTTCTCTTGGGGGACACTGATTGGCTGCGGTGAGCGCCACAACAACACTAATAATAATAATATGGTTAATGATGGAGCCCCCTGGTGGTCGAGTGGTTAAAGTGCATGCCACATAATCGCAGCGTCCCTGGTTCGAATCTGGCCAGCAAAAAAAGCCCAAAACTAAATGTTAAAATAATAATAATAATAATATGGTTAATGACAATAGTGTCTATTTGCAGGGTTGGTAGTTTGATCCCCGGCTTTTCCTGTTCATCTGTGTCTAAAGTCAGCGTCTCTCATTGCACTCTCAAGTTTTGTCCGTTAAGGAAGAAAAGTACATGTGCAGTTTGTTTCTTGTAGTTTTTAGTTTACAACCATGTCCACACTTTTTTTGTCCTGTCTGCTTTTAGCTTCAGCACACGAGTAAATTTCACCAGATGAAATCCAACCTGGTGCGTTTTGTTTCCTCGGTCAGTGAACAGATGGACGGTGAATGGAAGCACAAGGTACAGCCCTTTTTACACAGAGAGAATTTGGCATTATGAATCAAATATATGATTTAAATCTTAAATAAAAAGTGAAAGCTCTGACCACAAACTGTGAGAAGCCACCACATCAAGTAACTTCACCAACTCAACAACCCAATCTGATGCTGACCCAAGTTGCATCAATGGTGGCGATTCATCAGATTTCACCCAGCGGCTCCTTCTAGAGACACAACAGACTATATGCTACTTTAAATACATAAGCAATACTCATTAACCTTCGTGTCGTTCTCCCGGGTCAAATCGACCCCGTCTGTTTTGACTGTTCCTTCTTTCCTCCCTTCCTTCCTTCCGTCTGTCCTTCCTCCCTCCCTCCCTCCTTCTCTCTTTCTTTCCTTCCTCTCTCTTTCCTTCTGTCCTTCTTTCCTTCCTTCCTTCCCTTCCTCCCTCCCTCCTTCTCTCTTTCTTTCTTCCCCCTGACCTTCCTCCCTTCCTTCTTTCCTCTGTCCCTCTTTACTTCCGTCCTCCATTCCTCTTTTCCTTTCTCCCTCCCTCCTTCCTTCTTTCCTCCCTCCCTCCTTCCTTTCCTACCTCCCTTCCTTCTTTCCTTTCCTTTCCTCCCTTCCTTCCTTCCTCCCTCCTTTTCTTCCTCTCTTCCTTCCCTCCTTCCTTCCCTTCCTTCTTTCTCCCTTCCATCTTCCTCCCTTCCTTCCTTGACTCGAGGACAACAGGAGGGTTAAACACCTGGAAAGACCCCCTAAAAAACTAGTGGAGTTACTCTTTAATAGTCATTAACAAATGCACAAAGTAGTGTAGCATGCATATAATAATAGATGCTCCAAAAAAAGATGTATTGAGACATTCACTACACAAGACCAAAGTTCAGTCACTTTAACACTTTACACAAAAAAATCTTTCTACAGTCACATTTTTTATCTGAGGTCTAATGTGTTTATCTGTGTTGGTATTCTTCCTCTGAGTAATTTTGACGTCAGCAGCAACGACCAGTTCAATTAGGCGTAAGGAGGTTATGAAAGAAGTTGACTGGACATACTGTACAAAGGCGACCTAATTTCCCGACGCTTGTGCAACTCATGTGTAGACAGAAAGGTCAAGTTGTCCAGAGTTATATACAGCTGTTATGAAAAGAAATTCACGATCATAATCACAGTTATCATGCTGCTCGGTAAATACAAATTAGAGGGAAGGCCATGAGCAGCTAATATACTGATATAATACAACACAAAACAAACCTTTCAAAACAAAAATCTAAACCTTCTCTGTGTGTCCGACAAACAAAATAAGACATTTGAGGAGATCTTGAAAAGTGTGACGTCAATCACTGTGAGGGAAACTTGTGACGGTCATTTTACACTATTTTCTGATACTTTTATAAACTTAACAGTCGAATCGAATTGATAAAATTATCGACTTATGACAGATAAATGAAGCGTCACATTGGTTCATGCACACGGAAGTCATACGCTCCGGCTGTAATCAGCTGACAGCCCGGCTGATTGAATCAGCATTCCTAATCGGTCACACACCAATCACAGCAATGCTCCCACAGGTCTGTTTAAACATGACTGCCTGATACTCTCACTGTTACTTCTACTGCTGCTGGTAAAGCTTTGCCTCCATATTTCTGGTTCAGAGTCCTAACATGGCCTAAACAGTTCAACTAGGATTCATTGTCTTACTTCGGGTCCATTGGGGTTTCTGTTAGGGTTGGGAATCAACAGAGGCTCCACAATACGATATTATTATGATTTTAAATATATTGCGATATGCTGCAATATGTTGCAATTCATTACCTTTTTCACCTGCAAATTATGTCCCCCAAAAAAACTTCAATTTTCATTTGCAATTCATATAATAAAAGATCGATACTTGGCGTCTGTGTATTGATACAGTATTGTCATGCAAAATATTGTGATACTATCCAGTATCGATTTTTTACCCCCCACCCCTACTTTCCATATCGTGCCCCTTGTTTTATCATAGCATGCTTCTTAGTTGATCCAGGGAGCATTTTAGACTGAAGCCATCAACGTCAATCAAAACTGTATCTCCAATTGTTGCAATAAAGGTTTTAATCCTTCGTTGGTCACACCAAAAAAGCACTATTTGAGGCCATGATAACATAAAACATGGATTTTGTTTTCTCATTGAGCCTAAATGTGATGTTTTACAGACCTCTACAGACTCATTCACACCTCATTTGTTCTAAACTTTTATTAAAAACATGTTAGAGACTCATTCTGTTCATGTACAAGATGAAAAAATGAAACTCAACTTCATAAATGTCTCCAGCAGGATCTCTGATGTCAGCAGTGATTTGTGTTATTCTTCATTTATACACTAAAGCACAACCTGTATCTATAGCAACCATAGAACAGCCTGTATCTATAGCAACCATAGAACAACCTGTATCTATAGCAACCATAGAACAACCTGTATCTATAGCAACCATAGAACAACCTGTATCTATAGCAACCATAGAACAACCTGTATCTATAGCAACCATAGAACAACCTGTATCTATAGCAACCATAGAACAACCTGTATCTATAGTAACCATAGAACAACCTTAATCTATAGTGACCATAGAACAACCTGTATCTATAGCAACCATAGAACAACCTGTATCTATAGCAACCATAGAACAACCTGTATCAATAGCAACCATAGAACAACCTGTATCTATAGTAACCATAGAACAACCTGTATCTATAGTAACCATAGAACAACCTGTATCTATAGCAACCATAGAACAACCTGTATCTATAGCAACCATAGAACAGCCTGTATCTATAGCAACCATAGAACAACCTGTATCTATAGCAACCATAGAAGAACCTGTATCTATAGCAACCATAGAACAACCTGTATCTATAGCAACCATAGAACAACCTGTATCTATAGTAACCATAGAACAACCTTAATCTATAGCGACCATAGAACAACCTGTATCTATAGCAACCATAGAACAACCTGTATCTATAGCAACCATAGAACAACATGTATCTATAGCAACCATAGAACAACCTGTATCTATAGCAACCATAACACAATATGATGGTCTGTCTGTGCATTACATACCTCGAACAAGTGGTAAAGATTGCCCCAAAAAGTTAAATGGGTTCAATAGATTTAGTTTTTGACCAGATATCATGACACAAAGTGACCTCCACCAAACGACTGAGCAGACATACAAAGGGTTCTGTGTGGTTTGTTTCCTATCGCTGCAATATTGTCCTGATGGTTTATCTTTGAAAACAACCCACTGATCCTAATTTTTAGTTTTCTTTGTGCAATTGTACAGCTTGTATTTGTTATCTGTATCTCTTGTGAAATCTCTCTTTTTAACTTCCTTTTAATAATCTTAGTTTTCTCTCTTTTTCCTTTGATTAATGTAATAATCACACTGTGCCTACAATAAACCCCCTCAGGGTTTTTTTTGCACACACATCTTATGTTGCCTACATGTATATAATCATTTGTATACTTATAAACTAGTAAAAATCTAAAGGTTTTAATCTATGATGAGAGAGTTGTAGTTGTCCTATAAGAAGCATTAAATAAGTGTGCTGATGTGCGTTTATACCAAATACACGATTTAATCCAAGTTATGATGATTTAATCTGAAATTTGTAACGCTACTGTAATATTTAGTCAAGCTTCACTGGTATATATAATGTGGCCAAAAATATTAGTAACACAGCACCACATGCTACTCATACAGCAGTTTCAACACAAATGTTATAATATTATAACATAAAAGTTGAGAAACAAAAAACAACTGAAGTGTGCAAGCAAAGAAAGAAAAAAGTGTGTGATATTGTAGTAAATCTACTGTAGCTGCATGTCTTAACAATTCAGAGCCGAAAAGGCAAAACATATTAAATCCTGGTTGACAAGAGGCTCATATTTAATTCATACGCTCATATATCCTCCATCATAAATCCACTCTCTGGTATCTTTGTCATTTTCAAACAGCTCCTCTTTTTTTCTTGGAGAAACGCTGTGACCCGCTGGAGGTTCTGTCCAAATCAAATTAACCTCAGGCGCATGGTTGATTAGGGGAAGGCCTGCCTGGTGCCACGGCCAATTAGATCTTACTGCGCAAGTCTGCACGTCCAGCGCTGTGTCCTCGCTGCCAACAGACGCACAAACACGCCATTACGGGAGGATGCAGCCAATTAGTGTCAGGACACTGAGAAAAAACGTCACGTTGACTGATGACGCTGCAACAAAATGGGGAGGGGGAGGAGGGGAGCAAAGTCAACTCTGTCACCCCGTCAGAGTCAAACGTCTGACTGTAACTTTCTTTACTTTATTTCTACTGTAATCTTATGTATCTGTAATGTATGCAGAATGTTTCCTGCATGTCTACACAGTGTTATATGTTCACAACTTAAAGTCCGTGTAAAGTAAGATTAAATATGTGTTCTGAGTTTGACATACCACAGAAAAGTGTGTTGTTATCCACCCTGCCAAATTTGAATGATTAAAAAAATCACCAAATATATGAAATTAGATCTCAAAGTTGTGTAAAAGTCTGCCTATTTCTCTGCTCCCAAACGCTGTGGGAGTGCCCACCGATTCCGCTGAAGCCCCGCCCCCTACCAACTGTCACCTGTCAATCAAAGTCACCACCTCTACCAGAAACATGGACGCTACGTCTGAGATCTTTCTGCTGCTAACTCAGCTGCTAGCTCGGCAGCTAACTCGGTTACTAGCTCAGTGGCTAACTCGGCGGCTAGCTCGGTGGCTAACTCAGCTGCTAGCTTGGCTGCTAATTCGGCGGCTAACTCAGCTAACTGGCTAACTGTAGACTGCAGTAGGCCAGTAGTAGTGTGCGTTGAATGTATTTATACCTCTACTAAATCCTGAACACAGAAATCTTGAAACACAGTTTGAGAAGCCTAGCTCCACAATTCAAATCTAAATGGTTGAAATGCTTTTTACACATTTTTTAGAAATACATTTATGACCTATTTAATGTGTTTAGAAGAAAATGGCTGAATTCACTTTACACAAACTTTAATGTCAGTAAATATTGTGCAGTTAGTTTTGGACTACAGGAGAGTTGTAAGCCTTCACAGGTAGAGGTGTAGTTACAGATGTATGGTTGTTGGGACCTGTGTGATGGTGGTGGTGAAGCCCAATGTGATATCTTTACATGGGCCCCAAAATCCCTGGCAGCAATGTCTACAGGCTGACGGGTGTTTTGTTTGCATTCAGCTTGAGCTAAACCTGCTGATTTTGCAGATGCAGGTAAATTGGGTTTGCAGCAGCATTATAAGCACATTCAACTCAACTCATCAGTTACACACCAGCAAGAACCCTCAGATCCACAGGAAGCAGAAATCTAGTTATTCCTCGCACAAAAACTAAGGAAGGAGAGGCAGCTGTTTGTGTTTATGCCCCACACAGGTGGAATATCCTGCCTGAAATAGTGAGAGGCGAGGTGAGAGACTTTTAAAAGCAGGTTAAAAACGTTCCTTTTTATGAAAGTGTTTGGTTTGGTGTGTATGTGTGTGTACATGTGTCTTTGTGTGTGTTTGATTGGACTTGTTTATCTTGTTTTGCATTTGCATTTTATCATGATTATTTGTAGTGAAGCACATTGAGTTTACCTTGTGTATGAAATGCGCTTTATAAATAAAATTCTATAAATAACAATCTTTGACTTGACTTGACATTATTTGGTGTATGTTTACAAAACAAGCGTGCATGTTTGTGTTGGTCCAGATTCAAAATTACGAATACCCAGTCAGATTCAACTTGAACGCCCCTCTCAAAATACCAGATGGCTGCTCCAACAGTGAGAAAGTTGTATTAATATCCTGTTTATTAGCAGTTTTGTCTCAGTTGTGTCTCATAAAATCAGTCGTACACACAACACTGTCCAACTTCTATCTGTGGACGTGTTGCTACGATGTTTTCAGGTGTTTTTATCAATGGCTAACTTGGCTAGAAACAGTTTTTTCTCCGACTTCCAACATCAAAGGTAAATGAAACGCAGCAGTTTTCATCTGTGTGTCTTCTTTACTTTCTTTTTTTCTGTCCTCTGTTTTTTTTGGTCGATGTGCTTGAAAAGTCCCAACAATGTTCAGAAGTGTCTGACACTGTTTTTGTTTTACGACCACTTTACTTTGTGATTCAATATTGCAAATTACAGCAAAGCACACAGGTGTCCACAAGTGCATCTACGCATACAAGATTATATTCAATAAAGCAGATGTTTTCTTTGAATGAAGCCTTATGCATGACATTAGATAACATCAGATGAATTATACGTGTCACCAGGTTAACTGAAATAAACAGGTAATGTACTATTTGTGCTTTATTTTAAAATAAGATGACTTGTGAAATGAGGAGTGAAAAACCTGCTGTTACAAAATCTCCACTTTTGCAACAGTGGAAATCGAACCTATGAACCGTTGACCAATGATGAACATACAACACTCTACATCACTGTCACTATGGTTACCATTATAGATACTGATTTCAGTTAAACCCAGTAGAAGATATGAGACATCATGAGGGAAGACAATGGCCTCAGCTGTAATCAGACTGAGGTTAGGTTAGGCCAGGGTTGTTAAACATGAGGCCCGTGGGCCAGAACCGGCCAGCCAAAGGGTCCAATCCAGCCCACTTTCCATTCTGTGTTCTTTTCTTTCCTTCCTTCTGTCCTTCTTCCGTTCCTTCTGTCCTTCTTCCCCTTCCTTCCTTCGTTCCTTCCTTCCTTCTGTTCTTCCTTCATCCTTCTTTTCCTTCCTTGTCCTTCTTCCCTTCATTCCTTCCTTTCTTCTTTCCTACCATCTGTCCTTCGACCCTTTATTCCTTCTGTCCTTCCTTCCTTCCTTCTTTTTTTCCTTCCTTCCTTCCTTCCTTCCTTCCTTCCTTCCTTCCTTCCTTCCTTCCTTCCTTCCTTCCTTCCTTCCTTCCTTCCTTCCTCCCTTCTTTCTTCCCTTCCATGTGTCCTTCCTCCCTTTTCTTCCTTCTTCCTTCCTCCCTTCCCTTCCTCCTTCCCTTCCTTCCTTCCTTCCTCCCTCCCTTCTTTCTGTCCTTCTACCCTTCCTTCCTTCCTTCCTCCTTTCCTTTCCTTCCATCTTTTTAATGATCTGGCCCACATCAGATCAAATATGTCTGCATGTGGCCCTTGAACTAAACTGAGTTTGACCCTCCTGGTTTAGGATATTTCCTGCTGCCTTCATCAATCACCTTTCTATAATCTCCTCTCCTCACTTCTCACCAACCACACGCGCAGCTACGATCAGATTGGACAGATGTGTTCAAACCTATTCGTCGTTATCTGAGACAGAGCATCATGTGTGGATCAAAAGCCAATTAAAGGATCACTCAGACATTACTCTCTTAAAAGGAGGAGGCTCAGTTTTGGGTTTAAAAAGCGAACACAACAGCAAAACTATTCTCCTATCTGAGCATCAGTGAGCAGCTCTGCAGACTTTTACTGCGTGTGTGTGCCTTAGGACATGTTCATTGTGGGTAAATTGTATTATATGTCATAAACTTAAAATCTATATATGTGTCTGCTTTATGTCAGCATGTTAGTGTTATTACTGTGAGCATGTTAGCATGCTGGCGTAAGCATTTAACTCAAATAGAGCCTCACAGAGCTGCTGCGTGCGTATTTTTGAGACTGTGATTACATTGTTTTTATTGAATTGTTTTAAGAACAGATATATGGGTCAATGACGTTTCTTTTTGTGTCCATGTGGTTTAGTCAGATTTAAAGGGTTTAAAATGTGAAAATAAACGTATGAATAACTTGCACACATTCTTTTTTTGTGGACTCAGCATCAAATTTCTGCTTTTAATCCATTTTGAGAGAATATATTAGAGGATTATGGTAAAAATGTCTAAGTGGTGTAACCATAAAAACTTTGTACCAAATAATTCAACTTGCTTAAAAACAGTAAATTCTCAATAAAACACCATATCAACTAGTTTGGCATGATCTTACATTATAACTTTTATATTAAATAAAGGTAATGGAATACAATTGTTCTAAATATTACATTTACTCTGGTAACCATGGAGATCAGGAAAAATTTACATGTTTTAAATGAAGTCATTATTAGTATAAGTCCACTTAAATACACTGTAGGTGATAAAATATGTAATATTTATCATTCTTTTGTGGTTACACCATTTGACATTTTCAGGAGCATTCAGTCTTACTTTTGGTAAAAAAAAAAATGGTGCAAATGTCATTTCAAATGATATAAAACCAACAAAATTACTAAATGTACATTTTAACAAACCTGAACCTACTCATTTATCACTGGCTCATGCACTGAACAGGATGAACTGCATAAACTGTTGACCTCATTCATCCACATCCCAGCATGCAAAGCGCTCCTACAGGACCTGATAAGATCAAATTTGCCTTGTAGTTAGATCTTATGGCGGTCAGATCACGTTCCCACCGCAAACATCCCGCACCAGTGTTTATTTGAGACTGGACAGACACCACTGCCTCTAAAAAGTGGTTCTTTTGGTGCATATCAGACCATGAATCGTACCAAGGAGGAAAACCAACCCCCGTCACGTCAAACTGTTTTTAATCAAGCTGCAGCTGCTTATTCATGAGTCTAATGAATTACAATTTTCTAGCTGTCGTTTTCAGCGCTTTGAAATGTTAAAATCTGCCCTTTTTGTTAAGACTCACACTAATTCAAGTGGACCACAGCCTCTGATCTACATGAGAGGAAATACTTCTTACTGCAACCTTTCACAGATTTTTGGTGGAGAATAAATGTCAGTTTCTATTATCGTGTGAGTCACGTCATCCTCCCGACTTCCTGAAAAGCACAGGATTCAGTATAAAAGCGGACTTTACTTTAATTCCCACGGCTGTTGTTTACTGCAGATACCACATCATACAGGATCAGGGGTTTTTCTTTTCAGTTTACATTCTCTGAAAGGCGGAGGGTATATCAGCACCTAAAAGTCAGAGGTTAGAGCTGCACTTCTAATGTCTGTTTCATGAGAAATAGGCTGTCACACGCTGTTTAATGAAGCCTGGTGTAATTCAGGGACAACAAGCTTTATAAAAATCTATTCATCAGGATTCACGTATACATTGAATGTCCTGTTGGCCGACATGTTGAGATGCAAACTGTCGACCGTAACCGAAACATCGCCGGTCTGATTGTTGGTCGCACATTATTCTGTTTTCTTTCTCTGCCAGTGATTCTTGTTTAGCTCGTTTTCTGTCAACATGAGACAATGCTGTTAACCCTCCTGTTGTCCTCTGGTCAAGCAAGGTAGGAAGGAAGGAAGGAAAGGAGGAAGGTAGGAGGGAGGGAGGGAGAAAAGAAGGAAGGAAAGGAGGGAGGAAGGAGGAAGGGAAAGAAGGAAGGAAAGGAAAGAAGGAAGGGAGGAAGAAAAGGGAGGAAGAAAAGGAAGGAAGGAAGGACGGAAGAAAGAAAGGAAGGAGGAAGGTAGGAGGGAAGGAAGGAAGGAAGGAAAGGAAAGGAAAGAAGGAAGGACGTAAGAAATAAAGCAGGGAGGGAGGGAGGAAGGAAAGAAGGACAGAGGAAGAAGGAAGGGAGGAAGGTAGGAGGGAATGAAGAAAGGACAGAAGGAAAGGAAGGAAGGAGGGAGGGAGGACAGAAAGAAGGACAGAGGAAAGGAAGAGAGATGGAGGGAAGGAGGAAGGAAAGGAAGGAAGGAGGGAAGGAAAGAAGGAGGGAAATTGATTATCTGAGTATCATAATAGTCGCAGGTTTATTTTCTTTAATCAACAAATCACTGCAGCTCTAAACTACACCATTATTAAACTCTTATGTTACTGTTATGGCAGATTTGTGTCTTTGTTCAGTACAGAAAACAAAAGTCTGCATTGACTTGAAGCACGAGATGCAACATGATTATTAACACTTAACTGAAACTATCATCTTCCTAACTTAAAGATAAAGCAGACTAAAGACGAGACTTTAGAAGTGTCTGTTTCAAAATCCACCCTGAAATGAACCAAGGCAGCGATTAAATTGGGAAAACAAATTAGCATTATGTAAACTCAGTTTCTAGGAAACCGGGTAGCACAGTAAATATAGCAAAACATAAATCAATCACAAAACCAAGACAGATTCACTGGAAAACCGTCATTTTCCATGTGATATACAACGTTGCACAAGATGCCGGAACACAGTTATTTTGGATGCATGAAAACGTGGAAAGTAAAAATATAGGGTCAATGACGTTTGTTTTATGTCCATGTGGTTTAGTTTAAATTTAAAGGTGTTAAAATGTGAAAATAAACGTATGAATAATTTGCACACATTCTTTTTTTGTGGACTCAGCATCAAATTTCTGCTTTTAATCCATTTTGAGAGAATATATTAGAGGATTATGGTAAAAATGTCTAAGTGGTGTAACCATAAAAACTTTGTACCAAATAATTCAACTTGCTTAAAAACAGTAAATTCTCAATAAAACACGTTATCAACTAGTTTGGCATGATCTTACATTATAACTTTATATTAAATAAAGGTAATGGAATACAATTGTTCTAAATATTACATTTACTCTGGTAACCATGGAGATCAGGAAACATTTACATGTTTTAAATGAAGTAATTATTAGTATAAGTCCACTTAAATACACTGTAGGTGATAAAATATGTAATATTTATCATTATTTTGTGGTTACACCATTTGACATTTTCAGGAGCATTCAGTCTTACTTTTGGTAAAAAAAATGGTGCAAATGTCATTTCAAATGATATAAAACCAAAAAAAATTACTAAATGTACATTTTGACAAACCTGATGCTGCTTTTAAAACTAGTTTTAAACATATTTTTGAATTGCTCATCTTGCCAACACTTAATTGTCACTGACCATTTATCGATTAGTTGATAAACAGAGAATTAATCGGCAACAATCTTGCTAATTACATAAATCATTTGTTTATTTATTGACATAATATCAAAATAGATGATGTAACATGTTAAGAGATGTGGCTCCCCTTGAAGAGTATCACACTTCATAATCACATCGTCATATTTCAGGAGCAAAATAACTCAATGAAACATGAATTCTCTCATTCGTGCAAAGCAGAATCTACAACATTAAATAAATAATAATACATCATTGTGCGGTTCCCTTGTGTACAGGTGTAACTGATTGAATGAAATGAAGCCAAATATAGTTTAAATATTCCAAATTGAGTGGGTTCATCAGGTTGAGAGCGTGAGCGTGACCGTTCACCTCCTCACCACCATAAGCCGCTGTGAATTCAGTGAGGCAAGCAGCCAAAGTCTCTGCTTTGTTAGCGTAATGACTCTGCCAGCACATTAGTGATGGTTTGTGACAGTAATCACGCTGATGCACAGAGAAGCACTGAGCTGCTGCTGCTGCTGCTGCTGCTGCTGCACACGCACACTGAAGCCAATTATCATCTGCTCATTGTTTTGTTTTGCCTTCAGTTGTGAATCTGACTCACAGCTCACATGTGTTCTTTAGACAGTTTTACAAATGCTTTTATGTGGAAAAAATTAGATATGGTTGGTACTGTAGCTCCCTGACAGTCACAGAAAAAAAAACTGCTTTTCTGCTTTTCTTACCTGTAATAAAACATAGTTATGTATATTTTGAATTATTTTATTTCCTGTTATTGCTCCCTGCTTTGGCATTAACTCGATTAAATCCTTTTTCAATTCCTCCCTTCCTTCCTTCCTTCCTTTCTTCCTTCTTTCCTTCCTCCCTCCTTTCCTTCCTTCTTCCTCCCTTCCTTCCTCCTTTCCTTCCTTCTTTCTTCCTCCCTTTGCTTCCTTTCTCCCTCCCTTCCTTCCTTCTTCCTCCCTTCCTTCCTCCTTTCCTTCCTTCCTTCCTCCTTTCCTTTCCTTCCTTCTTCATCCATTCCTTCCTTCCTTCCTCCTTTCCTTCCATCTTCCTCCCTTCCATCCATCCGTCTGCCTACATAGCTTTAGACCTCGTTTCATAAAAGCAAATCACAAATCAAATTTTTTTTGCAGACGCTTTTCTGTAGGAGAAATTAGATATGCATGTTGGTACTGTAGGAGTTCAGTTCTCTGTCGACAGACGGTAATAAAAACGGGTTATTAAATGTCTAGTCAAGTCGTCTCGCACAATTAAGACAATATGAACTTTATGACTTTTATTTAAAAATCCAACTGAGATAAAACTCCATCTGTTCTGTAAATCACTTGTCCTGTCTAATAAAAGGAAGAAATGTATTATATTATATTATATTATATTATATTATATTATATTATATTACATTATGCTTACATTGCTGGAGACTTGTTTCACAAAGCAAATCACATGTTGAATAAAGCGATAACGTAGCAGACAGTCACACTGAGCCTGATTGCATCCTGCTACACAACGACTCTGAACAACAACCAACATTAAGCTTTTCCTGCTAAAGTTTCCTCCTTATCTACACTTACAAACATGAAACATATAAACTTGCCCTGCACTTTTGCTTGTTGAAAAAGCAAAACAAACATTCACCGGGGGGGAAAAGTGTATGCAACATTAGTTAGCATGCTAGAAAGCAAAATTAGCCGCTCAGCTGTAGCACATTAAACAGCATGTAAACACACCTGAAAATGTCAGTTCAGACCAGTTTGAGGCTGGTTTGGTTGTTGGTCAAAGTGTCTCTCCTCTGTACAGCAAAGACAAACTGCATGAAAAGACATATATGGGTAGTCTGCAGCTTTTTTGTTCATTCTAATAATTTAAAAATTAGTCACAATACATTTAAAACATGTTGAAATTATATTTGACTGCAAATGGAGATGATTAAATGTGATTTCAGTTAGATTTTAACCCTCCTGTTGTCCCTCCCAAGGAAGGGAGGAAGAAGGAAGGAACAGAGGGAGGGACGAAGGAAGGAAGAAGGGAGGATGGAAGGAGGGAAGGAAGGAGGGAAGAAAGGAAGGAAAGGAAGGAAGGGCTGAGGAAAGAAGGAAGGAAGGAAGGTAGAAGGGAGGAAGGGAGGGAGAAGGAAGGAAAGGAGGGAGGGACGAAGGAAGGAAGAAGGAAGGAAAGGAGGGAGGAAGGAAGGAAGGAAGGAAGGAAGAAGAAAGGAAGGAGGGAGGGAGAAAGGAAGGAAGAAGGAAGGAAAGGAGGGAGGATGAAGGAGGGAAGGAAGGAGGGAAGAAGGAAAGAAGGACGGAGGACAGAAGGAAGGAAGGAAGGTAGAAGGGAGGAAAGAAAGAGAGAAGGAGGGAGGAAGAACAGACGGAAGGAAGGAATGGAGGAAAGAAGGAACAGTCAAAACAGACGGGGTCAATTTCACCCGGGAGGACGACATGAAGGTTAAATCAGTATACTAGTCAAAATAGTCTTATATTTCAGCTGTTGGACTCTATATTTCTAAGTCTTCAGTCCTGTTTTCACCATGTCCCTAAAATTGAGGCATAACTTTACTACTGGAGGTCAATCAATCAGTCTTTAGGGTTTAGAGGCCCGGAGGATTATGGTTGTAACATAGATTGAATAGTCGAGTGAATCTAGACTATTTTAGGTTTTCCCCTGCAGTGTTTTATCGTGGAGATGCCCCACCTTTCCTGACAAGAACACTCCACCAATGTCAGGAGAGGTTATTACTTTTTATGAGTTATAATATTAGACTTCAGGGAAAATAAGAAATGGTGCTACATCGAGAATATGATTAGTGAGAAGACTTTAAACCATAATAGTAACTACATTAATAACAAGATGAGATGTCAGAAGAAGGTCAAAACTTTGTGTTGCCTTAGTGTTTTTTCCTTCTATGTACAATTTGGAAGTAGGTGAAGTTGAGCCAGAAATCCCGACACTAAACAAGACGAAGATCAGGATCTGGCTGATTCTGCTTAATTAGCGACTGATTGATTGAACACATCGTACGTTCACTACGCAGCAATTAATCAGCAGCAGTGTGTTGCAATGTAATAAAACAATGAAAAAACCCTTTGGAGTTTAAACAAGTTGGGGAAAGTTGAGCGAAAAAGGGCCAGTCAGTCAAGATAAAGATGCTGATGTTTGAGAAAGAACAAAAACTCGTATATTTTACCCAAAATCGGAGTTAAATGTTGATATTGACCGGCTTGCCTGAGGGGAGAGTTACGCTATACCCAAAGACAAAACATCAAAACTAAAGCTTGTAGAATATTTTCACTGATTTCAGAAGAATATTCGGGCTCTGTTACCAAAGAACAGCTACAGTATGAACAGCTACTGAGGTCGTTTCAGTTCAAATGAAGCACTAGTTATTTAAGTGGGTTTTCAACATCGTCAATAGTTTATCCTATTAGTCCAATGAAAGAAAATTACTCAACAACAACTTTGATAATCGATTGATCGCTTAATTCTGTTATTGCAGAAAAAAATGCAGAGGGTTCAGCTTTGGGTTTTAGTGATGAACTTTGGTGAT
>NC_084973.1:31407599-31433064 GCF_963691925.1 Scomber scombrus
ATAGAACAACCTGTATCTATAGGAACCATAACACAATCTGTATCTATAGCAACCATAGAACAACCTGTATCTATAGCAACCATAACACAACCTGTATCTATAGCAACCATAACACAACCTGTATCTATAGCAACCATAGAACAACCTGTATCTATAGCAACCATAGAACAACCTGTATCTATAGCAACCATAGAACAACCTGTATCTATAGCAACTATAGAACAACCTGTATCTATAGCAACCATAACACAACCTGTATCTATAGGAACCATAACACAATCTGTATCTATAGCAACCATAGAACATCCTGTATCTATAGCAACAATACAACAACCTGTATCTATAGCAACCATAACACAATCTGATACCTCATACAAGTGGTAAAGATTGCCCCAAAAAGTTAAATGGGTTCAATAGATTTAGTTTTTGACCAGATATCATGACACAAAGCAGACCTACAAAGGGTTAATGTATCTTTTACACTGTATAATCTTATTACTGCTTGTGTTTTGTGATCAGTTTATTCTATTTGTCTCTCCCAATACTTCCTGTACTGTTGTTTGTCTTGTAGGCTGAACATATAAGACACAGTTAACCTCACGAGCAGCCGACAGCAGCATCATTTCAGAAAATATGTCACAGCAACAGTTCAAGTTAAATCAATAACCTCATTAACACTTACCTGCAGCGGTGAAGTGGCCTCGATATTCTTCACAGCGGAGCTAATCAGGTCATAAAATCCACTTTGTGAAGTAGGTCACTCCCAAAACTTCATTTAAGCTCATCGTCTTCTGTGTGTGTTTTTCTGGTTTTAGTGGTTCAGTCTGACTTTGTGTCCCAGCTGGAGTCCTTCAGAGTCCTTCAGACTTTTCTCCATTTTTGTTTGTTGTTGTTTTTTTAAAGAGTATCTTGCATGATGATTATTTGGGTTGCCCCTGTTGGTTGATCAGTCTTCTTCTTTCAGTCCAGTCTGATCTCACACAGCATTATTCTGTCTCAGCAATAAACATGACTGTGTGTGTGTGTGTGTTCGCTTTGGGTTACAACTTGTTTGTGTTCCTTTGTAAAGTGCTTCAGGTTGGTATCATCCTTTCAAAGCTCTCCTTTAGTTTCATTTCTGCCTTATTTTTGGGTTTTATTCTTATCTTTTGGTAACCTCTCATGCTCCTCATGTGTTCCTGTATCTCTGTTCAGCCTGTTTTCTCTTCCACACCTGTCCTGTGTTAGCCTCTTTAGCTCAACCCACTGTTTTACCTGCCACACCCTCATAATCACCTTCTTACCCAATCACCTTCCTTCTTCTTGTCCCTGCTCACCCAGCTGTACCTTGTTTTGTGATTAGTCCCTCGGTGTATATGTACCTGTTTCTGTTCTGCTCTAGTGTTCATGGCTTCCTTGTTTCATGTTAACTGACACCTGAAGTCAAAGTGAAGATCTTAAATCACTGTATAATGGAAAAGCCCCATATGATGCACAGAGAACATTTAAAGCATGATGTATAGATTTAGTTTACATCTTGTTTGCACCACATTAACCTTCGTGTCGTCCTCCCGGGTCAAATTGACCCTGTCTGTTTTAACTGTTCCTTCTTTCGTCCCTTCCTTCCTTCCTTCTGTCCTTCTTTCCTCCCTCCCTTCTTCTTTCGTTCTCTCCTTCCTTCCTTCCTCCATCCTTCCTTCCTCCCTCCCTCCTTTCATTCCTTCTTCCTCCCTTCCTTCCTTCTTCCCTCCTTTTGTTCCTTCTTCCTCCCTTCCTTCCTCCTTTCCTCCCTTCCTTTCTCCTTTCCTTCCTTGACTCGAGGACAACAGGAGGGTTAAACATAAATTAATCTTTCAGGACTTCTTAACGAATAAAAAGCACAAGACATTCAACATTAAACTAAACTATAAAGTCTTGAAACCCACGATTTCTTAAAAGCTTCTCTTGACACATCAGGCCAGTTTCCAGTTATAAATAATGCATCTTTAAGATTAAAAAGCAGCAAATGTAATGCTTTAAAACATCTTTTTCTTGAGTAGCTTTGTGTCTTTGGGACATGAGTTCAGTTGGAGGCCAGCGTATGTCTGTAACATCACTAAAGGAAACTGCCTACTCCTGTTTTTTCTCTACTCCATTAAATCTCTGAGTAAGCAAAGCTACAGAAAAATGATCTGCAAGCCTCCGCACTGACTGACTGCACCTTTAAAACTTATTCTTCATTATGTTTTATGGAAGACATTTTTCTTAACTCTCTGTTAAATCCATTTAGTCCAACTGATCCACGTTGTTTCCATCATCCACATGATTTATGGGTTTTAACTGGAGTGTAATGTCTCTATATTTTACCAAATCATAACAGATATAATCATTAGCGGGAGTCCAAGGGGACGTCTCCGACCTCAGGACACAATCCTGTTCCACCCAAAATCAACTTTCAGGTACGGAATAAATTAAATAAAAATACATTTACATTTACATTTACATTTTTTCTCTCCCTAATATTTTCCCTGAGTCGCTAATGCTCACACGGGGTTGCTGATATAATGCTGTTTGTGTAAAAATGGATGGTGATGTGTGTCTGTCTCCGGTTTGTTGACATTGGAACACGAGTCCGACGCTGTGTAGCAGACTCAAGAGGAGGAAGAGATTAGCATTTCTTTCCTTGGAGGACAAACGGGACAAAAATGGCTGGTATGTAGCCATTAACTTTATCAGCAATGTCACATTTCATCAGTTATAAGACCTCGGGGGATAATTGTGAAGTCAAACTGGGACAAACGAAAAAACTTCAGCCGTCACAGAAAAGTGGCAGAAAGTGTTTTAGAGCATTTTACTGAACCTCCTGACTGGATGGAGTTTGTTCTGGTGGTTTTTTAGTTCTTTTTTAGCTCTATAAATGTTTTTTTACAGGCTCATGCAGACTCACAGCCAGAAGCAGATTTAAAGCGGCTATAATCATCATTTTCTTTATACTAACACTGTATGATCTGTCAGTGTGTAATGTGCTGTGTGTGTGGCTCGTAGTGATGAACCTACAGAGAATTATCTCTCTGCAGCTTTTCTTGGCTTTACAGATCTTTATAATGAGTTTCAGCTCATTGTTTAGCTAACTTTACTGTTTTATTGCTTCACTCTCAGCGCTCTCATACACTGAGTCTCAAATCACATACTTCTCGTTAGTACACTGTGTACTTACTTACTTGTGTAGTACGTAAATTTCGACTTATTTCGGTTATTGTTGTCTCAAAATCAAACATGGCCATTGCAAACTTACCGGAAATTACGATTAGCTAGTTATATGTTTTGCGTCATGATATCTGGTCAAAAACTAAATCTATTGAACCCATTTAACTTTTTGGGCAATCTTTACCACTTGTATGAGGTATGTAATGCACAGACAGTCCACCAGATTGTGTTATGGTTGCTATAGATACAGGTTGTTCTATGGTTGCTATAGATACAGGTTGTTCTATGGTTGCTATAGATACAGGTTGTTCTATGGTTGCTATAGATACAGGTTGTTCTATGGTTGCTATAGATACAGGTTGTTCTATGGTTGCTATAGATACAGGTTGTTCTATGGTTGCTATAGATACAGGTTGTGCTTTAGTGTATAAACAAAGAATAACACAAATCACTGCTGACATCAGAGATCCTGCTGGAGACATTTTTGAAGTTGAGTTTCATTTTTTCATCTTGTACACGAACAGAATGAGTCTCTAACATGTTTTTAAAACTAGTTTAGAACAAATGAGGTGTGAATGAAGACTGTAAAACATCACATTTAGGGTTAATGGGAAGAAAATCCATGTTTTATGTTGTCATGACCTCAAAGAGGTAGGAGGAGGTAGGAGTCTGTTGAGGGGTTTACATGTTATCCATCTGCCCTGAACTCTGAAGATGATACCGAAACATGTTTAATCCTAGTTTACAATATGTCCTCAACAGCTGTGGTTTTATCAAAATCCAGGGACGACATTTCTCATCAAGCATTTAATAACTGTCTTAGTATCTTCATCCCTTATATAGAAACACTTAGAAAACCATAAGAAACCTGATCAACTACCACCAGCATGTATTTGTATCCTTGTGAGTAAACTTAATCTACAAATTGATGAACCGCCTCTCTGATGATGAGTTCAAGTATTGTGTGTTTGTAGTTCTGCACATATCATACATTTAAGTATGACATTTTTGAGCCATATTTGTAACACTAAGCAGTAAAACATTGTGTCTAATCACATCCATCAGGCATCTTTTTACTGAGAAATTCATTACACAATCGGACACGCCTCCAAACTGATAACATTCAGACACAGGCTGACCCCAGGATTTTATGAGACTCATGATGCATGATGTGAAATATAATGAACACACAGTTGGCCTTAAACCTGCAATAACTGATTTTTTTTGTCCACTTCTTTTCAGCAGAAACAAGCAGTAAACACAACACTGACACTGATGTTAAATCGATATGTTGAACTAACTTATTTCCACATCCAGCTGTTTACCGATCAACATCATCATTCATTTAGGCTGCGTTCAGACTGAAAGCCAAAATCCGATTTTTAGCCAATCTAGATGGAACCAGATGGCTCTTATGAAGTCTGAACAGTCATAAATCACATAAAATCTGATTTTTGCAAACCAGATCAAACCACCTTTGGGAGGTAGTTTCAAATCACATGTGGACAGATGTGTCTGAGTCTGAACAGCTCCAAACACTCACATCGGTTCTGACTGTCCGTGACGTCTCTCTACGTCTCTACGCTACGTCACTCTATGCGACACCAGACCTGCGCTTATTCCAGTTGTTGTTGCTAGCTGATATCAATGGAGGCTTATTCCAGTTGTTGTTGCTAGCTGACATCAATGGAGGCTTATTCCAGTTGTTGTTGCTAGCTGATATCAATGGAGGCAATGGAGGACGTCCAAAACATCAGTCCTTGGACAGAGGACCAAACCAAATTCAGATTTGAATCAGATTTGAATCAGATTTGAATCAGATTTGAATCAGATTTGAATCAGATTTGAATCAGATTTGAATCAGATTTGAGTGCAGTCTGAACGCAGCCTTTGAGTCGTGTTTCTGTCCAACCTGCTGAATGTCAGACCAATATTCCCTCTCTTTTATAGCTCTGTTTCTGCTCTCTCTCTCTTTCTATACCAACTCCTGAGGGGAATATCTGGCTCTTTAGCTGCTAAATGCTCCACTAACTGCTAGCAAAAACACACAAGACTTCATGGCACGATATAAAGCACTTTGCTAAATGCCTAAGATCTCTTCTCTTCTTCACTTTTAGTCCATGAGAGATCCACCAGACCACCGCTGTCAAATCACAGACTGGTGCTGGTGTTTAAACTAAAGGCACCTGAAGGCTCTCAACTCTTATTCTAGGTGATGGTATCCAGACCACCATGCATCCTAAGTGCTGTTCACTTCCTTACTCCGCGGTGCTAAAACACAAAGTTCACATTAGGCTTAAAAAACTTTTGCTTCACCTTATTTGCTTGTGTAACCCCCCTCAGCAAAGATTAAGAGATGATGATTTGATTTGCTTATAATCAATTAACAGTAATCTTGATCTATGGCATCAATGTTTACTCCTCCAGCTAAGGTTGTTTTTTTTATTTAATTTTTTTGGGATCACGATGTGATCATAGGGGCAATTGATTGGGTCAAAGTAATAATATTGCTAAGGGAAGTTTTGTGGAGAACTTGTTTAACCCTCCTGTTGTCCTCGAGTCAAGGAAGGAAGAGAGGAAGGAAGGATGGAAGAAGGAAGGAAAGGAGGGAGGAAGGAGGGAAGGAGGGAGGAAGGAAGGAAGGGCGGAAAGAAGGATGGAAGGTAGGAAGAAGGAAGGAAAGGAGGGAGGGAGGGAGGAAGGAGGGAGGAAGGAAGGAAGGAAGGAAGGGCGGAAAGAAGGATGGAAGGGAGGAAGAAGGAAGGAAAGGAAGGAGGGAGGGAGGAAGGAAGGGAGGAAGAAGGAAGGAAAGGAGGGAGGGAGGAAGGAAGGATGGAGGAAGGAAGGAAGGAAAGGAGGGAGGAAGGAAGGAAAAGAGGGAGGAAGGGAGGGAGGGAGGGAGGAAGGAAGGAAAGGAGGGAGGAAGGAAGGGAAGAAAGAAGGAAGGGAGGAAGGATGGAGGAAAGAAGAAAGGTATGAGGGAGGGAGGAAAGAAGGAAGGAAAGGAGGGAGAGAGGAAGGAAGGAAGGGAGGATGAAGGGAGGAAAGGAAAGACGGAAGGGAGGAAGGAAAGGAAAGGAAGGAAGGAAGGAAGGAGGAAAGAAGGAAGGGAGGGAGGAAAGAAGGAAGGAGGGAGGGAGGGAGAACGGAAAAGAGGAAGGGAGGAAGGAAGGAAAGAAGGACAGAGGAAAGAAGGAAGGGAGAAAGGTAGGGGGAGGAAAGAAAGAGAGAAGGAGGGAGGGAGGAAGGAAGGAAAGGAAGGAGGGAAGGAAATAAGGAGGGAGGGAGGAAGGACAGGAAGGAAGGAAGGAATGAGGAAAGGAAGGAAGGAAGGAAGGAAGGAAGGAAGGAAGTAAGGAAGGAAGGAAGGAAGGAAGGAAGGAAGGAAGGAAGGAAGGAAGGAAGGAAGGAAGGAAGGAAGGACAGAAGGAAGAAAGAAAGGGAGCAAAGAAGGAACAGTCAAAACAGACGAGGTGAATTTGACCCGGGAGGACGACACAAAGGTTAACCTTGAGATGCCACGTTGTGTGTTTTCCTCCCTTCTTTATCTCGACTGTGTGGAAAAAGGAGGCGTCCACACAGCTGCACCTTCTTCCTGGAATACCAAAACACCTGCAGCCCCCGCTTTGTGTGAGCTTACTAAAATCTTTGTTAACAACCAAATAAAGGAAAGAAAAACTATATTTGTCATGTTATTGGTGTTTTTTGGGGAATTTCTCCAAAGCCTGTATTTTAATAAATAACAAAATATTAACTCTGAACTCTGCTCCTGTTTCCTGAACGATGCAGAAAAATCGAGATCAAACTAGTTTTTTATGCCAATGAAGCATTTTTTCCCTCCTCTTTTAGATTCCACACAATATCTCAAAGGACGTAAAAATGAACTCATAAGATAAAAAAGTAACAGAATATAATACAGAGAATCCTTTATTTAATTAGAAAAAAATACAAATGTTGTGTCTATGTAGGGTTGAGGTCATGAAGGGGGTTGCCATGCCAACAAGAAAGTCAAACGATAATTTAAGTCAGTATGATTCATTATAATGGGAATATGAATTTACACATTTTGTGCCAATTTACCTTGTCAATGTTAAGATAGTTCACAAAATAAATGAAAAGTTTCACGTTATATATTAGTTATATTTCAGTCTGGACTGAAAACTGCCAGAAAACTGCAGCTGTGGCTAAAAATGTCATCTCAGGTTAAAGGGAAAGTTGCACATTTTGGTAATTTGAGGCCAACACCAGCAACAAGTTAGCTTATCGTAGCATAAAGACAAGAAAAAACACTATCCTGGCTCTCTGTAGATAACAATATGGGCCTACAAACATCTCTAAAGCTCATAAATTAACATGTTATATCTTGTTTTTTGTTTGATTTGCAGTTTCAAGTTCCTCTTGCATCCAATCTTTATGCAAAGCTAAGCTAACCATTTCCTTATTAGAGCTTCATATGTAATTCATCAATCTGATTTACCTCAGAAAGTAAAGTTAAATAAATGCATTTTGGATTATTTGCATTTTGGAAAAGAGTCACAGTCACAGTTTTACTTTAGACATCAAATAGAGGATGTTGGCAATCTAATTTGTGCTGATGTAATTTTAGATTTCAGTATTTTATCAAGTTTTATGTTGTCTTCTAACGTCTCGAGATTCTTTTTAAATGTTATTCCTTACATTTTGTTTTTGTTTCACGCGTGTAATCCGTCAATAAATCACATTATATATATAAATCATCCTTTCTGCTCGGGCCAGAATCTGCGACTTTTATGCTCTCGCCGAATCTAAGCACAGAACTCGTGCTTTAACTCTCCAGTGGTGCAGAGAAACCACACAACAGAGCAGACAATGTAACTGCTGTTTGACTCCTGAGGCTCGCGTGTGTGTGTTTGTGATAAACAAGTTCAGGCCAAGCAGAGACCGACAATAAACACTTATATTGTACTGTAGGTGCATCTGACTGCTCTGTCCACCCGTCCGTTTAATATGTCTACTGTACTGTAAATCCATCCATCCATCCGTCCATTAACCCAGCTGTCAATGTGCGTCAGCTCATCCATCCACCTACACTTCCATTAGATCATCTATCCATCGATGGCCTTCAGCCCGCTTACACTCCACATGCATCCAAACACAATCTGCAGGTTAACGCTGTCAGCATTAACCCTCATGTTGTCCTTGAGTCAAGGAAAGAAGGAAAGATGGAAGGATGGAAGGAAAGATGGAATGATGGAAGGATGGAAGAAAAGATGGAAGGATGGAAGGAAAGATGGAAGGGAGGAAGAAGGAAGGAAAGGAGGAAGGAAGGAAGGAGAGATGGAAGGATGGAAGGAAGGGAGGAAGAAGGAAGGAGATGAAGAAGGAAGGAAAGGAGGAAGGAAGGATGGAAGGGAGGAAGAAGGAAGGAAAGGAGGAAGGAAGGAAGGAAAGATGGAAGGATGGAAGAAAAGATGGAAGGATGGAAGGAAAGATGGAAGGATGGGAGGATGGAAGGAAGGAAGGAAAGATGGAAGGAATTAAGGAAAGATGGTAGGATGGAAGGAAAGATGGAATGATGGAAGGATGGAAGAAAAGATGGAAGGATGGAAGGAAAGATGGAAGGGAGGAAGAAGGAAGGAAAGGAGGAAGGAAGGAAGGAAAGATGGAAGGATGGAAGGAAGGGAGGAAGAAGGAAGGAAAGGAGGAAGGAAGGATGGAAGGGAGGAAGAAAGAAGTAAAGGAGGGAGGAAGAAGGAAGGAAGGAAAGATGGAAGGAAGGAAGGAAGGAAGGAAGGAAAGAAAGAAAGATGGAACGATGGAAGGAAGGAAGGAAAGATGGAAGGAAGGGAGGAAGAAGGAAGGAAGGAAAGATGGAAGGATGGAAGGAAGGAAGGAAGGAAGGAAGGAAGGAAGGAAGGAAGGAAGGAAGGAAGGCAGGAAGGAAGGAAGGAAGGAAAGATGGAAGGGAGGCAGAAGGAAGGAAAGGAGGGAGGAAGGAAGGAGGGGAAAGAAGGAAGGAGGGAGGAAGGAAAGAGAGAGAGAAAGAGGGAGGAAGGAAGGAAGGAAAGAAGGAACAGTCAAAACAGACCTGGGTCAATTTGACCCGGGAGGACGACACAAAGGTTAAACACTTTCTGGTTCAAATAATTAAGATCAAAAACATGAGCTTTTCATTTCAGGATTTTTTTTCTTTGAGGGTCTGTTAACCAGCACAGTGGAAAACTTAGGCCTGTACGTTTTTATTTATTAACTTTACTACTAGAGCAGTACCCGTTAAAAACGTGCCTGAGACATCCTGCACTATGTTCCTATTATGGCCCATTAGTCAATAACTAGAGAGAAGAGTCCACTAAACGCCTCTAACGCAGCCTGTTGGTAGTTGCTGCAATTTATAGATGCTCCCTAAACGCCTCAAATGCAGGCTATAAGTAGATGTTACAATTTACCGATGTTCCCTTAACAGCTCACGGGCTAAAGTTGATCGTATTAACTGTTTCGCCCGTTCAAAACGTGCCTGAGACATCCTGCACTATGTCTGCGTGAGGAACGAGAATAGAGCTTATTTCTCTAACCTTTGTCCAAGTCATTCTCTAGCATTATCACTACAGGTGTAATACCATCTATGGCCACAATGAGGGAGTGGCGCTGTTGTATTTCTGCAGAAGAGGCAAATCACAGTTGTTTATGAGATATTTTTCGTTATTTCTCGAGAGCCTCTCACCCAAATAACTTCATACATGGACATTGCACTTCCTTGATTCTCCAACAATCAACCTGCCGGATATAAAGTAGATCAGATGAACAGTTCTCGAGACATGCAAAGGAAATACATTCATACTTACATACAGACGGAGATTCCTTGCTTTATATAGAGAGTTTCATTTTAGAATAAAAAACACATTTATAACACGGTTTAGGATTATATCTGATGAGAAATGATGGCTAACAGCTTATTTTAGTACTTATTTGACTAAAAGTGTCAGTGACAAATATTCATGTTACAGTTACTGTGGCCGAAAATATCAAAAATAATCATTAAACTCTCCTGAAACACTATGAGTGCTAAAATATAGTTAAATGATAACATACAACGTTCTATATTTTTCTTAATGTCAATAAATCTCTGAACTGATCTACTAACAAGTATTGTGTGTAGGCCTTCAATGTTGTACAAGAACGATTAAAAACTATTAAAAACACATTAATAGTAATAAACACTTGATTAGAAACGGCTCAGTGATCGCATTTTCAGTCTCCACAGAGTAGTTCTGTGTAAAGCACTTTACTTGAATATTTCCATTTTATCACAACCCCTTTACTTCATGCTACATAGTATATTATAAATAATGTTACTATTGAGTAGTAGTAAAGTGTAGTATTACCTAAGATAAGATAAGATATTCCTTTATTAGTCCCACAATGGGGAAATGTGCATTATTACAGCAGGAAGTGGACAGTAATAGAATATAAGAGCAGCAATGAGAAAAAGAATAAAGAACAATAAATAATAAATAATAAATAATAAGTACAACAACAACAAAAAACTGGGAGCAGTGGTGTGTTGAACTTAAAGACTATAAACTAATAACAGTCATCATGTTTTCAGTCTCCAGAGAGTACTTGAATATTTCCATTGTGTGCTACATATCACAACCGCTTTATAACTATATTGTGTATTGGAAATAACTTAAGTAGTTAAGTATATTTTTATTTTAATCTTTCATTTGCACTCTATGTCCTTTTAATGATTTTAAAGCAAATCATTATTTTATGCTGCAACCTTATATTTAATGCTCTATTCTAGTATTTTATTTCTCTCTCTTTCTATTTTTCTGTACTTTGTTTTTATTTAATTTTTTATTACAAAATTGTGTACAAAATGCACTGTATAAATAAATAAAGCTGCCTTGCCTTGCCTTTTATTAACTAAAAAATATATTCTTTATTCGTTATCCACACATGATAAACACCAGCTGCTTTAATTATGGTTGATTGAGAGGTCTGTTGTTGTGGCTTTAGAAGAAAATTCACACATTTAAATGTAATTTCTGGTCAGTTAATGAGTCTTATTTTCATCAGCATGCAGTGTTCAAACAGCTCAGTGCACTATGAACATAAAAACTCAATATTTTTGCCTAATTTGTCTCGTGCCGATGTGAATCCTCAGAGAAAACTGAGACTCTGTGTCCGACGTAAAGCAAAGTCACACAGAGCCACGTTCTTCAAATATATTGCCTCATTAAAAAATATACACTAATCTAATTACACTGGGACCTTCGACCTTCCTCATTCCAAAATCACACATGCTAACACATTAGCCACCAGCAGTGAGTCCTCTTCAAACCCCCAGTGAACAATAGCAGCAGTGAGGGTTTCGGAGCGGGATGAGTAATGGGAGGAAACGAGGATGTCTGCAGCTGAAGGTTGTCGGCAGCTATTTCAGGCCTGCAGTTGTTTAACAAAGAGCCCTTATTTTGTTCAAATGGACCATTTATAAAAACAATGGTCGAAGTCTGGAGCCAGAGTCGGGTAGAGCGAAGGGTTGAGAGTGCTCGTAAATGTCAAATAGGCCACCTGAAGAATAGCCTGGAGTGTAAACAGCTAATATTACTCCGACTATTATTGTGCTGGATCTGACAGAGGAAGTGTCCCGACTGTGTAAAGGTTGACTGGGAGAGACATTTGTTAAAGCTGATTATAATTTTAACTGTAAGATATATTTCATGGCATTAATCAAAAGTGGAGCTGCAGTGAATAAAGTCATGTTACACCAGCTGAGACACTGCAGATGTCCTCTTACTCCTAGATTATTGTTTGGGGGGGGGGGGGTGGGGGGGGGGGGTGTTACCCTGAAACAGGCAGGAGTGGAAAATGAAATGTGAAAATGAATTATGAGGTTATTAGTTATCTCATTTGCACCTAAAGTAAACATTTCCACAAATATGTTTTAAAATATTTTGGATATTTTGGATTTTATGAGTTGGATCTCCACCGGAATACTTTGCTCCTATAAGGTATTAACAACGGTCATATTGGTAAAAACAACTGATTTTTTATTTGATAAAGAGAAGTGAAACATTCTTGCTTTCCCTGCTCATTAAAATCACACTGACTAGTTTCTAACCGCTTATCATTTCTACCAACAAGCTTCAATTCTACCAATCCAGATGGAGGGAGGTAGGAAGGAAGGAAGGAAGGAAGGAAGGACAGAAGGAAGGAAGAAAGGGGGATGGAGGAAGGAAAGAAGGAAGGGAGGAAAGAAAGAGAGAAGGAGGGAGGGAGGAAAGATGGAAGGGAGGAAGAAGGAAGGAAAGGAAGGAGGAAGGAAAGGAGGAAAGGAAAGAAGTAAGGGAGGAAGGAAGGAAAGAAGGATGGAGGAAAAAAGGAAGGAAGGAAAGTAGGAGGGAGGGAGGGAGAGAGGGAGGGAAGAAGGAAGGAAGTAGGGAGGGGAGAAAGGAAAAGAGGAAGGGAGGAAGGAAGGAAAGAAGGACAGAGGAAAGAAGGAAGGGAGGAAGGTAGGGGGGATGAAAGAAAGAGAGAAGGAAGGAAGGAAGGAAGGAAGGAAAGAAGGAAGGAAGGAAGGAAGGAAGGAAGGAAGGAAGGAAGGAAGGCAGGAAGGAAGGAGGAAGGAAAGGAGGGAAGGAAAGAAGGAAGGGAGGAAAGAAGGAACAGTCAATTTGACCCGGGAGGACGACAGGAAGGTTAAACCTCTACTTGAGTAAATGTGTGTAGTTACTTTACTGATTGTGAGTATTCATGTGGCTGATCAGTCGTGATGTTAATGCTCAGAGCAGACGACTCGACACAGATTCAACCTCTCAAATAAAAGTGTTTGGTTGTTTCGATGCCTCGTGTCGCCACGCCAACAATCACATCAAACGAGACCTCGTTATGTGAGAATTGAATCAGAGCGTCCTCCCGGGTTAAATTGACCCCGTCTGTTTTGACTGTTCCTTCTTTCCTCCCTTCCTTCCTTCCATCTGTCCTTCTTCCCTTCCCTCCTCCCTTCCTTCTTTCCTCCCTCCCTCCCTCCTTCCTGCTTCCCTCCTTTCCTTCATCCTTCCTTCCCTCCTCCCTCCTTTCCTTCTTTCTTCCTTCCTCCCTCCCTCCTTTCCTTCCTTCCTTGCTTCCTTCCCTCCTTCCTCTCTTCCTTCTTTCTTCTTTCCTCCCTTCCTTCCTCCTTTCCTTCCTTCCTTCCTCCCTCCCTTCCTTCCTCCTTCCTTCCTTTCCTTCCCTCCCTTCCTTCCTTCCTAGACTCCAGGACAACAGGAGGGTTAATCTATAAAATGTAAAAAAAATAAAAAAACATAGATTGCTGTTTCTCAAAATTCAGTGTGACATTAAAGTCTTATTATCCACAACCCAAAAGATACTCAGTTTAAACTTGTTTCTACTGGAAAACTGGAACTCTATATATATACGTGTGTGTGTGTGTGTGTGTGTGTGTGTGTGTGTGTGTGTATTTATGTATACATGTAAGCTAAATATTTAGAGTTTAGATTTTAAGCTGTAATTTTCTTGGATACTCCCCTCACCCTCGAGCCTGTCTGGGATAATGACTGGCCTAAAGTCACATGACCACATTACCCAACCGACCCGGGTAGATTACCAATGGCCTAAAGTCACATGACCACATTACCCAACCCATCCGGCTAGATTACCAATGGGCTGATACAAATCTGGATGCATACAATTGGTTATTTTTGTACATTTTTCTGCTTTTTAACTGAACCTAATTACTGGCTTGTAATGTGTTTTATGATGGACCTAATGAAGTAATAATGTAATAAAAACACCCTCATAACTCAATAAAAAAAACCTGATAATGTAATAAAGGGCATTTACTGAGTCATATGTTTTGTAGAACCTGATATGTAATAACTCAATAATTTAATAAAAAAAAACCTCATAACTCATTAAAAAAAATGTAATAAAACCCGATAATGTAATAAAGGGCATTTCCCAATAATGTAACAATCTCTGTACCGATGATGTATTAAATTACATTACAGGAGATTATTACATTATTGGGGTTAACCTTATTTTTACAGAATCTAATAATGTTATAATAACATTCATTTTTATTGAGTTATGAGTTTTTTTTATACATTATTGCAAGTTTATTACATTATCAGCTTCTATACTACAAGTGTTGCTGCAGCTTTGACTCAATCAGGTCATGCAGGTTTAAAGTTCAGGAGCAATATGAGTAAAATAAAATCATGAAAACCAGATTTGGATATACTGAGTAGATTTTATTAGAAAACAAATGCCTGAAATCCTCCAAGTGTTTGTTTCACATTACAACACATTTACATCATTTTGTGATGAACTGCAACACAAATGTAAGCTGATTCAATTACAGATCCTCCTCCTCCTCCTCCTCCTCCTCCTCCTCCTCCTCCTCCTCCTCCTCCTCCTCCTCCTCCTCCTCCTCCTCCTCCCCTCCTCCTCCTCCCTCCTCCTCCTATCACGCCGTCACCCGCGTCCAGATGTGAGAAAACGAAGCTTCTTATCGGAGTCTGGAGACGGATGTTACTTACTTTGGAACATTAGTGGGTTTTCCCTCTTTTCTCTCAGTTCAGAGCAGCTGCGCGGTTTCTCTGAAGCTGCCTTTGTGCCCCGTTATTATCTCCAGTTTCACACAGACTCCATTAAAAAACAGTTTGAACCGGTCGCCATTATTCATTATTAGGGAACAAATAAACAGTGTGTGCACAGAGAGCATGATGGGAAACAGGAGAAACTGTTTAAAAGGATCAGTTTTTGCCTATTACGTTTTTTTTCTGAGCAACAAATTAAAAAGTTAAAGTTCATGTAATCAAGATTAAAGACACTTTTTAATATAAGCTGCACTTTTTGTGGAGATATTATGTTTGGCTCATCAAATCCTCCTTTAATTTACATTTATTTGGGTTTTTTTTTTGTTTGGATTCACTGAATTAACCTTTGTGTCGTCCTCTCCGGGTCAAATTGACCCCGTCTGTTTTGACCCTTCCTTCCTTCTTTCCTCCTTCCCTCCTCCCTTCCTTTCCTCCCTTCCTTCCTTCCCTCCTTCAATCTTTCTTCCTTCCTTCCTTCCCTCCTTCCATCTTTCCTCCTTCCTTCCCTCCTTCCATCTTCCCTTCCTTCCCTTCCTCCTTTTCTTCCTTCCTTCCTTCCTCCTTCCATCTTTCCTTCCTTCCTTTCCTTCCATCTTTCCTTCCTTCCTTTCCTCCCTTCCATCTTTCCTTCCTTCCATCTATCCTTCCTTCCCTCGAGGACAACAGGAGGGTTAAAATAGAAATGATTGTTTAATTTATTCATAATCCCAAACTCTTAAGTAGGAAGCCAAACTTTTCTGAGGCTGATTTATCTACTTATAGTTTTTATTGATTTCATTATTATATTCCTGTTATTTCTGAATGAAACTTACCCATAAATGGAGCAGACCAGGTCGCCTTATGTGACAATTTTAGGGGCGTTGATCATATTAATAATCAAATCATCCAATTCTGTGTTTGACCTTTTTTATCTAACTTCATTCCAATTTATTACCACAGATTATACACATTTATTTAGGATATTATGAACAATAGGTCTCATTTAAATTAAATAACACCTCATTTATGAGTTCACGCCTGACTTAAGACCAACAGGAGGGTTAAATAAGTTAGTTTTAACTTAATTTATTATCCTTATTTTGACTAGAATTTGTATTCATAAATCCAAAAAAAGCAGGAAACACAAACTGTTCTGAGCTAATTTAACGAAATAAACGTTTCAAAACTGCAAAAGTAGGTTTTTATTTGAGTTCATTATTACTCCCAGTATGTCTGAATGAAACTTGTCCGCAAATTATGTCGCAATTTTAGGGGCATTGATCACGTTAATAATCAAATCTCATGAGTGCTGACCTCTTCATGATCAGCTGACCGTCAACGGGCTGAAACGAGCGACTCACAACAAGTTTGTTGAATCTAAATTGGATCAAATAAACCTCATAGAAGAAAAACGTATTCAGGAGAATAAGAGGAAAACGTGTGAAGCTCTGTGTGTTGTCTGTTAACCCTCCTGTTGTCCTCGAGTCAAGGAAGGAAGGGAGGAAGGAAGGAAAAGAGGGAGGAAGGAAGGAAGGAAGGAAGGAGGAAGGAAAGGAGGGAGGGAGGAAGGAAAGGAGGGAGGGAGGAAGGATGGAAGGAAGGAAGGAAGGAAGGAAGGAAGGAAGGAAGGGAGGAAGGAAGGAAGGAAGGAAGGAAGGGAGGGAGGAAGAAGGAAAGAAAAGAGGGAGGAAGGAAGGAAGGAAGGAAGGAAGAAGAAGGAAGGAAAAGAGGGAGGAAGGAAGGAAGGGAGGAAAAAGGAAGGAAAGAGGGAGGGAGGAAGGAAGGAGAAAGGAGGGAGGAAAGAAAGAAAGAGAGAAGGAGGGAGGGAAGGAGAAAGTGTAGTGGAGAAATAATATTCATTATATCCATATACATTTCAGTATTCTGTTAAACTGTGTTAGGCTTTGTTAGCATGTGTATCTTTCTCATAGTGTGGGAAAGTGCTGTGTACCGGACTCCCACTAAGGCACTGATAAGACACCACCGAGAAGGCCTCGTTATGTATCAGAAGAAGGCCTTGTTATGTATCAGAAGAATGGGCTGATTCTCAGAGAGGTGTGGGATGAGCCCGAAAGATATTATAACTTTGGTTCTGTTTCTTTACAGTTCAGTTCAGTTCAGTTCTGTTCTCTGTACCTTACGTGTGCTGTGTGCTGAACTCATCTTGTACAAGATATATATATATTAAGAATACTAGTTTGTGATCTAAATTCGTTTACTGGACTCATGATTTTCTCTCTCACCCTTAATTAAGGAAATCTCCACAACAAAAACCTGGTGTCAGAAGTGGGATCGCTTGCGAGTTCGCCAGAGTCTAGCGTGTCAGTCGGGGACCCCGGGACCGGGTGTAACACACCTTCCTCTACCTCTGCTAGAAAAAAAGTCTGAGACGAGAGGACCGACGGCCGTGACGGACATTGGTCAACTCCACAGTGATCCCCGAACGAGGAACAATTTCCCTCTAAACTGGGTGAGATGTTGAAATTCTGATTTCAGTAACTTTAAAGGGAAGCCAAAAAAAAAAAAAAAAAGGGTTTTAATTTTGTACGACTGGGACATACCACTAAACCTGTCTATTCTGTAGTGTCATGTTTTAGGGGGAAGATAAGGTATTAAAAGTCCTTTGACTCCTTAAAGGTACCGTATATAGTACGGCGGCTTTTACTTTGATTGTGCCGAAGAAACAGATCCAGGATTCGTAGTGACGACTACGTCTAAAGACAAAGATTAGCTAATCATGGGAATAAAGGAAATAAGTCCAGTGAGCCAGAGGGCCATCTGGTAGAATACATGATAAGGGTCTATGGAAAGGAAAGTGTTAAGTGGTTGTCCGTTGTGGTCGAAAAAATTTGGATTTCCAGAAGGAGGATCGTTTAGTAAGAGACAATTACAGAATCTAAGAGGAAAATTAGAACAAAAAGGAGTAAGAAATTGGAGAAGAAAAAGAAAATTGATTCACAATGGTTGAAAGACATAGAGGAAAATGAAGAAATGTTTAGAGATGTGGGAGAAGGAATCTGAGAAAAGAGAAAACAAACAATTGGCAAAAACGATGGTTAAATGTAATGTTGAAGGGAAGATGTGAGCGGTCATATTAATACTGGAGTTGAGTTTATTTGCTTTCATGATGAGTCAGCATCATATCAGGGAAGAAAAGTCCTGAAAAAAAATGTATTTTTTTAGCTTTTTGGGAACTTGAAAAATGTGTCAAAGATGTGGAAAACATTCAGCTGGTCTTCCTGGATCGTATTTTCATCACCTCACCAATATAGGAAGTGTGATCAGGTATTGATCAGGTATTCCTAAGTGTGATCATTTGACACTGTCTGACACAGAAATATGAGAAAAAAGGCACAATTTTTTTGGCATCATCCTTTAAAATGTGAGACTCTGTCTAGAGGGAGTTTGTTTTCTTCTTCTTCTTTTTTTTTTTTTACTATGACTCATTTTATGTTTGATGTGGAGGTTATGTTTTTCCTTTAAATGATGCTTATCTATCTCATATATAGGAACAAAAGCCTTTATCTTTCCATATGATATGACGGATGCAAACACATTCCTGGCAGGAGAAATATTAGCACTGGTTTTTTTTTAAGAAGCTTTTTCTGCCCTATAAAAGGTAAAAAGCTGCTTAAAAAGAGAGGTGAAACAGAAAAATGGCTTCAGAGATTTTTTTTTTTTTACTGAGCAGCCAAACGACTTGACGAATGATCTTTGGAAACGTGGTGATTCATTCAACTTGTCACGTTTTTCTTCCTCTCTGACTCGACGCAAGCTGACAAAAACTGACTCATTTTCTTCTTCACGCCAAGCTGAGTGAAGTTATTGCATTTTTTTTTGCTTTGTAAGGCAGATCTTAACATATAGACGCTGTTAGTATGTCAGAGAGTAAGGAAGGGGGGGGGGGGGGGGGGGATATGTTCATCACAGCTCTCCATTGTTGCACGCCTGCATTGACGCCATCCTGGCAGGCGTGAGGCCGCTGTACTGTCCGTCCAGGCTCGGATACTCCTCCCTGACTCTCCGCACGCAGCAGCTGGGGATGACAGGGTGAGCGTCTTCATGTGGGACCCCGATCCTCCAGCTGATGTATTGCGTGTAGGCGCAGTGACGCAGCGCGGTGGTCTGACCCCCCCGAACACCCAGCGGGCTCAGAGGGTCTCGGTACAGAAGCACGGCCTCCAGCAGCGAGCGGCACAACACCAGGCCGCTCGAACAGAGGAGACGTGGTGATGCAGGCGCCGTCGCTACGCCGACAGCACAGCTGCTCCTGAGGGAGAGAGGAGGGGGGGCAGCGGTCACACTTACACCAGGCTGGACGACGGGGGCTGCTGTTCGGGTCGGGTTTAGGGGCGAGAAGCTGCTCGGCTTTGGGATCAGCGTTGGCGTCCGGCTGCAGCAGAGAGAGGACGGCTCTCAGGTGTCCTGTGTTCTCCTGTCAGGACGAGAAGAACATTTCAAATGATAAAAAGATTAACCTTTGTGTCGTCATGCAGGGTCAAATTGACCCGTCTGTTTTGACGGTTCCTTCTTTCCTTCCTTTCTTCCGTCTGTCCTTCCTCCCTCCTTCTCTCCGTCTTTCCTTCCTCTTTCTTTCCACCTTCCTTCCTTCCCCCTTTCTTCCTTCTTCTGACCTTCTTTCCTTCCCTCCTTCTGTCCTTTCCTCCCTCCCTCCCTCCTTCTCTTTCTTTCCTTCCTCTCTTTCCTCCCTTCCTTCCTCCATCCCCTTTTCTTCCTTCCTTCTATCCTTCCTTCTTTCCTCCCTCCTCTCTCTTTCTTTTCTCCCTCCCTCGTTCCTTCTTTCCTTCCTCCTTCCTTATCCATCTTTCCTTCCTTCTTCCTCCCTCCCTCCCCTTCCTTCCTTCCTTCCTTCCTTCCTTCCTTCCTTCCTCCCTCCCTCCCTCCTTTCCTTCCTTCCTTGACTCGAGGACAACAGGAGGGTTAAATACTTAAACATACACAAAACTTGCATCAGTGCTATTTATACATGTTAAAATACATTAAATTAATTAATTATATACTTATATAGTTACATACGTAAATTAAAATATTACAAAAGAAGAATGTCATCAGCATGAAACAATAAAATGTGAATTTAAAAGAACAGACGCTTAAATAAAACACAGGAAGTTAAGAACAAACACATAATTATAGTTTAGGAAGATTAATGAGGTAAGTTGAAGGCAGAGCAGAAGAAGAAATTCTTAATATGACATTTTATAATAATAAGAGTGTTTCAGTGTTATCAGGGTTGTCACTGATATTACATTTTGCTCTTTGGACTCAAATACTTTGTGTTGATTAACAGCAGCCGAGTTAATCTGTAAAACTATAAAAAACATTTCATATCTGCTTTCAGGAATGTTTTCATGAATTAAACCGAAGCTGTTGAAGCTTTAAATCCTCAACGGTTAAAAGTTTGTTTCATCAGTAAAAAAAAATTTCAAAAAGCAGCAGCAGGTTTTTACCTCACGCGGCTGAACTAACATCGGCTTTACGTCTTGTAAACTTTTCTTCTGCGATCTCTTCACCAGTCGAATGTTGTTCTCGTCGACGTAGGACACACACAGGATGCACTGCAACACACACACACACACACACACACACACACACACACACACCTGATGATTATACCAATAAGAACAGCTGTATATAAATAAAAGTGTGTGTATAAACTCATTTCTTCTATTACAGATGTGTCTCTCACACACACACACACACACACACACATCTGTAATGCTTTGGCGTCACCTTCTGTTTGTCTTGGACCGCCTCCACCTTCTTCTCCGAGTAGTTTTGTCCGACTTCTGCGGAGTAACAGCTGGTTCCAATCAGCCAGTCGATCAGCACGGTCGTCTGCAGAGAAATAAAGAGAAAAAAAAACAGGTGAGAAACAACACAATACACCTAATCTACACATATATTCATTAAACACACACAGAGAGGAATTAAGTGTCAGAAGATGCAGTTCCGCTAATGGCCACAAGATGCTGCTCCAAGCGAACACTGAGCAGGGTTTTTGAAGTGCAGTCAGGGTCTCTGCAGTCTAATGATTGTCATGTTGGTGAGTTTGAATATATTGTCTCCTCTGCAACACAATATATAAGGCTTTAACCCTCCTATTGTCCTCGAGTCAAGGAAGGAAGGGAGGAAGAAGGAAGGAAGGAAGGAAGGAAGGAAGGAAGGAAGGAAGGAAGGAAGGAAGGAAAGGAAGCAGGAAGGAAGGGAGGAAAGGAAAGAAGGAAGGGAGGAAGGAAGGAAGGAAGGAGGAGGAAAAATGAAGGAAGGAGGGAGGGAGAAAGGAAAAGAGGAAGGGAGGAAGGAAGGAAAGAAGGAAGGGAGGAAGGTAGGCGGGAGGAAAGAAAGAGAGAAGGAGGGAGGGGGGAAAGAAGGAAGGGAGGAAGGAAAGGAGGGAAGGAATGAAGGAGGGAGGGAGGAAGGAAGGACAGAAGGAAGGAAGAAAGGGGGATGGAGGAAGCAAAGAAGTAAGGGAGGAAAGAGAGAGGAAGGAAAGAAAAAGAGAAGGAGGGAGGGAGGAAGGACAGACGGAAGGAAGGAAGGGAGGAAAGAAGGAACAGTCAAGACAGACAGGGTTAATTTGACCCGGGAGGACGACAGGAAGGTTAATGCCAACATGGTGCACGAAAACCAAAACAACAGGAGGTGAAACTAAAAAGCTTGTGAGAGTTTCTGCAGCTGATGACGAGTCTCTGCTTTCACTTAACTTTCTTTTCTGTTTTCACTGTAGCTCTGATTCACCATCATTCATCTCACAAACTAACTGGTATCATACAGTCTGATGCAGATTTGATTATAGGCGTCTCACACAATGTGAAACCTACATTTTACCATAGTAGATGTTGCACAGTCTGAAGGCTCCATAAGTGTATTTTGAGTTAAAAGGTCTCCCACCCATCGCCCAAACTTGCATTGTCTGGCTACAATAAATAAAACATCCACACTAATTCTACACATTAAGAATGACATATGATTCATTACAGTATTGTGTTTGCACAGTCAGTATATAACGCTAAATATAACACTAGTAAGGTTGACTACAACGTCTCATTCTCAAAACCTCCACCGACAGACATCAAATCATCTGCACGTTTTTTTCCAGCTGTTTCCTCATCTGTTTTCCTTCATTTTTTTAATCAGATTTCAGCAGCTGCTCGTTGCATTTTGAGACAGGAAGTGGTGTCCAGTCAAAGCGCACCGAAAATAATTAACTATATTCAGTCTGATTAGTGTTTAGTATCAATCGAATGATGGTTGAAGAAGGTTTCTAAGCAAAAAATTGTGAATATTTGATGGTTTAAAGCTCTCAAATGGGAGAATTTGTTGCAATTCTTGGTCTTGCACTATTGTAAATGTAATATTTTGGAGTTTTGGACGATTGGTTGGTGCAAAATGACGACAGATAAGAAATCACCTCAGACTCAAGGATCCTATGATAAGTGTAGAAGCCAAATAATGTAATAACGACGATAACGTAATACATTTGCCTGTTTTTTTAATATAATAAGCCAATAATGTAATACAAGTCCTGAACCAATAACGTAAGAAGTTATTGCGTTATTGGCCTGAAAAAATAAAATGAAAACCTTTGCAAATGTAATAACTGGAGCCGATAAAGTAATAATATTACTTTATTTAAGTTTAATGTCTTGGGTATCACTGAAGACACTCCATAATAACTTATTACGTTATTGGCCAATTTTTTACGTTATTGGTCGTTATTACGTTATCGGACGTTATTACGTTATCGGTCATTATTACGTTATCTGTCGTTATTACGTTATCGGTGATTATTACGTTATCGGTCATTATTACGTTATCTGTCCATATTACGTTATTGGTCATTATTACGTTAACGGTCATTATTACGTTATCGGTCGTTATTACGTTATCGGCCGTTATTACGTTATCTGTCGTTATTACGTTATCTGTCGTTATTACGTTATCTGTCGTTATCACGTTATCTGTCATTATTACGTTATCGGTCGTAATTACGTTATCGGCCGTTATTACGTTATCTGCCGTTATTCCGCTATCTGCCGTTATTCCGCTATCGGTCATTATTACGTTATCGGTCATTATTACGTTATCGTCATTATTACGTTATCGGTCATTATTACATTATATATCGTTTATTACGTTATCAATCTGACGTTATCGGTCGTTATTACGTTATCGGTCATTATTTCATTATTGGTCGTTATTACGTTATCAATCTGACGTTATTACGTTATCAGTTGTTATTAGGTTATCGGTCGTTATTACATTATAAGTCAATATTAGGTTATCTGCCGTTATTCCGTTATTACATTATCGGTCATTATTACTATTGGTCATTATTACGTTATCGGCCGTTATTACGTTATCGGCCGTTATTGCGTTATCGGGACGTTATTAGGTTATCGGCCATTATTACGTTATCGGTCGTTATTATGTTATCCGTTATTATTACATTATCGGTCGTTATAAGGTTATCTGTCATTATTAGGTTATCTGTTATCACGTTATCGGTCATTATTATGTTATCTGTCGTTATTACGTTATCGGTCATTATTACGTTATCTGTAGTTATTACGTTATCTGTCTTTATTACGTTATCGTCATTATTACGTTATCTGTCCATATTACGTTATTGGTCATTATTACGTTAATGGTCATTATTACGTTATCGGTCATTATTGCTTTATATGTCGTTATTACGTTATCAATCTGACGTTATCGGTCGTTATTACGTTATCGGCCATTATTACATTATTGGTCGTAATTACGTTATCGTCGTAATTATGTTATCTGTCGTTATTACGTTATCGGTCGTTATTCCGTTATCGGTCGTTATTCCTTTATCGGTCGTTATTACGTTAACGGTAGTTATTACGTTATCGGTAGTTATTACGTTATCTGTTGTTATTACGTTATCGGTCGTAATTACGTTATCGGTCGTTATTACGTCATCGATCATTATTATGTTATCGGTCATTATTACTTTATCGGTCATTATTACATTATCGGCAGTTATAAGGTTATCGGTCATTATTAGGTTATCTGTTGTTATTGGCTTCTACAATGACCAAATGATTAATCATGTAAAATATATAATATTCCACATTATATAAGGGATGTTTCATACTGAAAACCTGTTCGGGTGGATCTGTGACGCAGCGATAAATATAAGTTACAGATGCATTGTTCTTGTTGTACTTAATTTCCTCTTAATGTGTTAACTCTATGAGCTAAAGTGTGTGTTTTCCTTCTGTAGTACAGCTGAGTTTTTAGTTTATTTAGCTCTTTGTTATCAGCCAGTAGAGAAATTCATTCAGTTTGTCCAGACTCAGACTCAGCGTCCCACTCTGAAACTTCAACAGAGACTCTCGCTGTCTTCACAACTAAACAGAGGACACAAACACATGAATGGACAATTGTGTGAAGGCGTTCCTCTCACCAGAGCGTAGTACGACAGCGTTGATCCGATGTAGATGATGAGCTGAATGAAGCTGAACTTCCCCGCCTGCAAAATCAGAACAAACTGACACTTGTTTTTTGTTTTTTCCTCCATACATTCTTCTACAGAGTCAAGAACCGGACGTTTTTAGACAGTTTATGAAGCTTCTGGAGGCAAAAAAGGTCACGGAAAAAAAAAGTTCAGCAGCGGCAAACGATGACATTATTTTATTTATCAGACACTAAAGTAATATCACAAGGGCCTGCAATAAATTTAAAGATTTAATTTAGAGATATTAAGTTAAGTCTCAAATATATCGGCATCAGATTTAAATTCACAACATTTCAGAGTCTAATTAATTCAGGAGGTCTTACCTTCGATTAGCCAATTAACAAGAAATGTATCTGCAACTATTTTGAATAACAAAATCAATCGAATAATGTTTGTTTAACTGTAGTTTTTAAGCCAAAAAAAAGGCAAATATCTGATGGTTTAAAGGTCCCAAATATGAGCGTTGTTGCATTTCTTGGCCTTTACACTCCTATGAATGTAATATTTTGGTGTTCTGGATGATTGATTGGTCTAAAATGACAAAAAATAAGAAATCACCTCAGACCTCAAAGATGCTCTGATGAGTGTTTTCTGCCATTTAGTAAATAATGTAGAATATATATATAATATTCCACATTATGGGTGAAATATAGCTTGTGTACTTACTTATTACTTTTGTTCTTTATCCTTTTTATTGATGCTCTTTCTAAATTTGCCTTCCACTTGCTGCTGAAAAACCTTAGATTTCCCCACAGTGAGACTAATAAAGGAATATCTTATCTTAAATAAGACAACATTATAATTTTTTGAAGGTTTACATGAGGCCAAAAAAAGAAAGAAATCTAGTGTGGTGTCTCTCTTTACTCTTTAAGTGATGAAAAAACCCACTGAGAATCTGACATCGTTCTTAAAAATATAAAAAATGAAAAAGTTATAAAAGTACGAAAGAGAAGAAAGAAAGAAAGAAAATGAACCCACGTGTCCGAACACCATGACATCAAACCTGATCCCGAATGCTTTGTACAGCGTTCGCTCCTCCACTCCGTTCACTATGTTGTACTTTGCGTATCTGATCCAAAAAAAAAACAGGAGATACGATCAATAACTAAAAAACACTTTAAACACACTTTAAGATTCACTGAAACAAACAAGATGTGACGGATGAACTTAAAGCAGCTTCACGAGACAGACATGAATTCATAAAGAGTTTCTGACTCTTTTAATTCATAGT
>NC_084973.1:31433264-31568264 GCF_963691925.1 Scomber scombrus
CAAATCACAGACTGGTGCTGGTGTTTAAACTAAAGGCACCTGAAGGCTCTCAACTCTTATTCTAGGTGATGGTATCCAGACCACCATGCATCCTAAGTGCTGTTCACTTCCTTACTCCGCGGTGGTAAAACACAAAGTTCACATTAGGCTTAAAAAACTTTTGCTTCACCTTATTTGCTTGTGTAACCCCCCTCAGCAAAGATTAAGAGATGATGATTTGATTTGCTTATAATCAATTAACAGTAATCTTGATCTATGGCATCAATGTTTACTCCTCCAGCTAAGGTTGTTTTTTTTATTTCATTTTTTTGGGATCACGATGTGATCACAGGGGCAATTGATTGGGTCAAAGTAATAATATTGCTAAGGGAAGTTTTGTGGAGAACTTGTTTAACCCTCCTGTTGTCCTCGAGTCAAGGAAGGAAGAGAGGAAGGAAGGATGTAAGGGGGGAAGAAGGAAGGAAAGGACGAAAGGAAGGGAGGATGGAAGAAGGAAGGAAAGGAGGGAGGAAGGAGGGAAGGAGGGAGGAAGGAAGGAAGGAAGGGCGGAAAGAAGGATGGAAGGGAGGAAGAAGGAAGGAAAGGAGGGAGGGAGGGAGGAAGGAAGGGAGGAAGAAGGAAGGAAAGGAGGGAGGGAGGAAGGAAGGATGGAGGAAGGAAGGAAGCAAAGGAGGGAGGAAGGAAGGAAAAGAGGGAGGAAGGAAGGGAGGGATGAAGGAAGGAAAGGAGGGAGGAAGGAAGGGAGGAAAAAAGGAAGGGAGGAAGGATGGAGGAAAGAAGGAAGGTATGAGGGAGGGAGGAAAGAAGGAAGGAAAGGAGGGAGAGAGGAAGGAAGGAAGGGAGGATGGAAGAAGGAAGGAAAGGAGGGAGGAAGGGAGGAAAGGAAAGACGGAAGGGAGGAAGGAAAGGAAAGGAAGGAAGGAAGGAAGGAAGGAAGGAAGGAAGGAAGGAAGGAAGGAAGGAAGGAAGGAAGGAAGGAGGAAAGAAGGAAGGTAGGAGGGAGGGAGGAAAGAAGGAAGGAGGGAGGGAGGGAGAAAGGAAAAGAGGAAGGGAGGAAGGAAGGAAAGAAGGACAGAGGAAAGAAGGAAGGGAGAAAGGTAGGGGGAGGAAAGAAAGAGAGAAGGAGGGAGGGAGGAAGGAAGGAAAGGAAGGAGGGAAGGAAAGAAGGAGGGAAGGAAGGAAGGAAGGAAGGAAGGAAGGAAGGAAGGAAGGAAGGAAGGACAGAAGGAAGAAAGAAAGGGAGCAAAGAAGGAACAGTCAAAACAGACGAGGTGAATTTGACCCGGGAGGACGACACGAAGGTTAACCTTGAGATGCCACGTTGTGTGTTTTCCTCCCTTCTTTATCTCGACTGTGTGGAAAAAGGAGGCGTCCACACAGCTGCACCTTCTTCCTGGAATACCAAAACACCTGCAGCCCCCGCTTTGTGTGAGCTTACTAAAATCTTTGTTAACAACCAAATAAAGGAAAGAAAAACAATATTTGTCATGTTATTGGTGTTTTTTGGGGAATTACTCCAAAGCCTGTATTTTAATAAATAACAAAATATTAACTCTGAACTCTGCTCCTGTTTCCTGAACGATGCAGAAAAATCGAGATCAAACTAGTTTTTTATGCCAATGAAGCATTTTTTCCCTCCTCTTTTAGATTTCACACAATATCTCAAAGGACGGAAAAATGAACTTATAAGATAAAAAAGTAACAGAATATAATACAGAGAATCCTTTATTTAATTAGAAAAAAATACAAATGTTGTGTCTATGTAGGGTTGAGGTCATGAAGGGGGTTGCCATGCCAACAAGAAAAGTCAGAGGATAAATTAAGTCAGTATGATTCATTATAATGGGAATATGAATTTACACATTTTGTGCCAATTTACCTTGTCAATGTTAAGATAGTTCACAAAATAAATGAAAAGTTTCACGTTATATATTAGTTATATTTCAGTCTGGACTGAAAACTGCCAGAAAACTGCAGCTGTGGCTAAAAATGTCATCTCAGCTTAAAGGGAAAGTTGCACATTTTGGTAATTTGAGGCCAACACCAGCAACAAGTTAGCTTATCGTAGCATAAAGACAAGAAAAACCACTATCCTGGCTCTCTGTAGATAACAATATGAGCCTACAAACATCTCTAAAGCTCATAAATTAACATTTTATATCTTGTTTTTTGTTTGATTTGCAGTTTCAAGTTCCTCTTGCATCCAATCTTTATGCAAAGCTAAGCTAACCATTTCCTTATTAGAGCTTCATATGTAATTCATCAATCTGATTTACCTCAGAAAGTAAAGTTAAATAAATGCATTTTGGATTATTTGCATTTTGGAATAGAGTCACAGTCACAGTTTTACTTTAGACATCAAATAGAGGATGTTGGCAATCTAATTTGTGCTGATGTAATTTTAGATTTCAGTATTTTATCAAGTTTTATGTTGTCTTCTAACGTCTCGAGATTCTTTTTAAATGTTATTCCTTACATTTTGTTTTTGTTTCACGCGTGTAATCCATCAATAAATCACATTATATATATAAATCATCCTTTCTGCTCGGCCAGAATCTGCCACTCTTATGCTCTCGCCGAATCTAAGCACAGAACTCGTGCTTTAACTCTCCAGTGGTGCAGAGAAACCACACAACAGAGCAGACAATGTAACTGCTGTTTGACTCCTGAGGCTCGCGTGTGTGTGTTTGTGATAAACAAGTTCAGGCCAAGAAGAGACCGACAATAAACACTTTTATTGTACTGTAGGTGCATCTGACTGCTCTGTCCACCCGTCCGTTTAATATGTCTACTGTACTGTAAATCCATCCATCCATCCGTCCATTAACCCAGCTGTCAATGTGCGTCAGCTCATCCATCCACCTACACTTCCATTAGATCATCTATCCATCGATGGCCTTCAGCCCGCTTACACTCCACATGCATCCAAACACAATCTGCAGGTTAACGCTGTCAGCATTAACCCTCCTGTTGTCCTTGAGTCAAGGAAAGAAGGAAAGATGGAAGGATGGAAGGAAGGAAGGAAGGAAGGAAGGAAGGAAGGAAGGAAGGAAGGAAGGAAGGAAGGATGGAAGGAATGATGGAAGGATGGGAGGATGGAAGGAAGGAAGGAAAGATGGAAGGAAGGAAGGAAGGAAAGATGGAAGGAAGGAAGGAAAGATGGAATGATGGAAGGATGGAAGAAAAGATGGAAGGATGGAAGGAATGATGGAAGGAAAGATGGAAGGATGGGAGTATGGAAGGAAGGAAGGAAGGAAGGAAGGAAAGATGGAAGGATGGAAGGAAAGATGTAATGAAGGAAGGATGGAAGGAAAGATGGAAGGATGGAAGGAAAGATGGAAGGGAGGAAGAAGGAAGGAAAGGAGGAAGGAAGGAAGGAAGGAAAGATGGAAGGATGGAAGGAAGGGAGGAAGAAGGAAGGAAAGGAGGAAGGAAGGAAGGAAAGATGGAAGGATGGAAGGAAGGGAGGAAGAAGGAAGGAAAGGAGGAAGGAAGGATGGAAGGGAGGAAGAAAGAAGTAAAGGAGGGAGGAAGAAGGAAGGAAGGAAAGATGGAAGGATGGAAGGAAGGAAGGAAGGAAGGAAAGAAAGAAAGAAAGAAAGAAAGATGGAACGATGGAAGGAAGGAAGGAAAGATGGAAGGGAGGAAGAAGGAAGGAAGGAAAGATGGAAGGATGGAAGGAAGGAAGGAAGGAAGGAAGGAAGGAAGGAAGGAAGGAAGGAAGGAAGGAAAGATGGAAGGGAGGCAGAAGGAAGGAAAGGAGGGAGGAAGGAAGGAGGGGAAGGAAGGAAGGAGGGAGGAAGGAAAGAGAGAGAGAAAGAGGGAGGAAGGAAGGAAGGAAGGAAAGAAGGAACAGTCAAAACAGACCTGGGTCAATTTGACCCGGGAGCACGACACGAAGGTTAAACACTTTCTGGTTCAAATAATTAAGATCAAAAACATGAGCTTTTCATTTCAGGATTTTTTTTCTTTGAGGGTCTGTTAACCAGCACAGTGGAAAACCAGGCCTGTATGTTTTATTTATTAACTTTACTACTAGAGCAGTACCCGTTAAAACGTGCCTGAGACATCCTGCACTATGTTCCTATTATGGCCCATTAGTCAATAACTAGAGAGAAGAGTCCACTAAACGCCTCTCACGCAGCCTGTTGGTAGCTGCTGCAATTTATAGATGCTCCCTAAACGCCTCAAATGCAGGCTATAAGTAGATGTTACAATTTACCGATGTTCCCTTAACAGCTCACGAGCTAAAGTTGATCGTATTAACTGTTTCGCCCGTTCAAAACGTGCCTGAGACATCCTGCACTATGTCTGCGTGAGGAACGAGAATAGAGCTTATTTCTCTAACCTTTGTCCAAGTCATTCTCTAGCATTATCACTACAGGTGTAATACCATCTATGGCCACAATGAGGGAGTGGCGCTGTTGTATTTCTGCAGAAGAAGCAAATCACAGTTGTTGTTGAGGTATTTTTCGTTATTTCTCGAGAGCCTCTCACCCAAATAACTTCATACATGGACATTGCACTTCCTTGATTCTCCAACAATCAACCTGCCGGATATAAAGTAGATCAGATGAACAGTTCTCGAGACATGCAAAGGAAATACATTCATACTTACATACAGACGGAGATTCCTTGCTTTATATAGAGAGATTAATTTTAGAATAAAACACATTTAATAACACTGTTTAGGATTATATCTGATGAGAAATGGTGGCTAACAGCTTATTTTAGTACTATTTGAAGTGTCAAGTGACAAATATTCATGCTACAGTTACTGTGGCCGAAAATATCAAAAATAATCATTAAACTCTCCTGAAACACTATGAGTGCTAAAATATAGTTAAATGATAACATACAACGTTCTATATTTTTCTTATTGTCAATAAATCTCTGAACTGATCTACTAACAAGTATTGTGTGTAGGCCTTCAATGTTGTACAAGAACGATTAAAAACTATTAAAAACACATTAATAGTAATAAACACTTGATTAGAAAACGGCTCAGTGATCGCATTTTCAGTCTCCACAGAGTAGTTCTGTGTAAAGCACTTTACTTGAATATTTACATTGTATCACAACCCCTTTACTTCATGCTACATAGTATATTATAAATAATGTTACTATTTAGTAGTAGTAAAGTGTAGTATTACCTAAGATAAGATGAGATATTCCTTTATTAGTCCCACAATGGGGAAATGTGCATTATTACAGCAGGAAGTGGACAGTAATAGAATATAAGAGCAGCAATGAGAAAAAGAATAAAGAACAATAAATAATAAATAATAAATAATAAGTACAACAACAACAAAAAACTGGGAGCAGTGGTGTGTTTTACTTAGAGACTATAAACTAATAACAGTCATCATGTTTTCAGTCTCCAGAGAGTACTTGAATATTTCTATTGTGTGCTACATATCACAACCGCTTTATAACTATATCGTGTATTGGAAATAACTTAAGTAGTTAAGTATATTTTTATTTTAATCTTTCATTTGCACTCTATGTCCTTTTAATGATTTTAAAGCAAATCATCATTTTATGCTGCAACCTTATATTTAATGCTCTATTCTAGTATTTTATTTCTCTCTCTTTCTATTTTTCTGTACTTTGTTTTTATTTAATTTTTTATTACAAATTGTGTACAAAATGCACTGTATAAATAAATAAAGCTGCCTTGCCTTGCCTTTTATTAACTCAAAAATATATTCTTTATTGGTTATCCACACATGATAAACACCAGCTGCTTTAATTATGGTTGATTGAGAGGTCTGTTGTTGTGGCTTTAGAAGAAAATTCACACATTTAAATGTAATTTCTGGTCAGTTAATGAGTCTTATTTTCATCAGCATGCAGTGTTCAAACAGCTCGGTGCACTATGAACATAAAAACTAAATATTTTTGCCTAATTTGTCTCGTGCCGATGTGAATCCTCAGAGAAAACTGAGACTCTGTGTCCGACGTAAAGCAAAGTCACACAGAGCCACGTTCTTCAAATATATTGCCTCATTAAAAAATATACACTAATCTAATTACACTGGGACCTTCGACCTTCCTCATTCCAAAATCACACATTAGCCCACCAGCAGTGAGTCCTCTTCAAACCCCCAGTGAACAATAGCAGCAGTGAGGGTTTCGGAGCGGGATGAGTAATGGGAGGAAACGAGGATGTCTGCAGCTGAAGGTTGTCGGCAGCTATTTCAGGCCTGCAGTTGTTTAACAAAGAGCCCTTATTTTGTTCAAATGGACCATTTATAAAAACAATGGTCGAGGTCTGGAGCCAGAGTCGGGTAGAGCGAAGGGTTGAGAGTGCTCGTAAATGTCAAATAGGCCACCTGAAGAATAGCCTGGAGTGTAAACAGCTAATATTACTCCGACTATTATTGTGCTGGATCTGACAGAGGAAGTGTCCCGACTGTGTAAAGGTTGACTGGGAGAGACATTTGTTAAAGCTGATTATAATTTCAACTGTAAGATATATTTCATGGCATTAATCAAAAGTGGAGCTGCAGTGAATAAAGTCATGTTACACCAGCTGAGACACTGCAGATGTCTTCTTACTCCTAGATTATTGTTTGGGGGGGGGGGGGGGGGGGGGGGGGGGGGGTGGGGGGTGTTACCCTGAAACAGGCAGGAGTGGAAAATGAAATGTGAAAATGAATTATGAGGTTATTAGTTATCTCATTTGCACCTAAAGTAAACATTTCCACAAATATGTTTTAAAATATTTTGGATATTTTGGATTTTATGAGTTGGATCTCCACCGGGATACTTTGCTCCTATAAGGTATTAACAACGGTCATATTAGTAAAAACAACTGATTTTTTATTTAATAAAGAGAAGTGAAACATTCTTGCTTTCCTGCTCATTAAAATCACACTGACTAGTTTCTAAACTCTTATCATTTCTACCAACAAGCTTCAATTCTACCAATCCAGATGGAGGGAGGGAGGAAGGAAGGAAGGAAGGACAGAAGGAAGGAAGAAAGGGGGATGGAGGAAGGAAAGAAGGAAGGGAGGAAAGAAAGAGAGAAGGAGGGAGGGAGGAAGGATGGAAGGGAGGAAGAAGGAAGGAGAGGAAGGAAAGGAGGAAAGGAAAAAAGGAAGGGAGGAAGGAAGAAAGGTAGGAGGGAGGGAGGGAGGAAGGGAAGAAGGACAGAGGAAAGAAGGAAGGGAGGAAGGTAGGGGGGATGAAAGAAAGAGAGAAGGAAGGAAGGAAGGAAGGAAGGAAAGGAGGAAAGGAAAGAAGGAAGGAAGGAAAGGAGGAAAGGAAAGAAGGAAGGGAGGAAGGAAGGAAAGGAAGGAGGAAGGAAGGAAGGAAGGAGGGAGGGGAGGTAGGAAAGACGGAAAGGAAGTAGGGAGGAAGGAAAGGAAAAGAGGAAGAGAGGAAGGGAGGAAGGAAGGAAAGAAAGACAGACGAGAGAAGGAAGGGAGGAAGGTAGGGGGGAGGAAAGAAAGAGAGAAGGAAGGAAGGAAGGAAGGAGGGAGGGAAGGAGGAAGGAAGAAGGTAGGGAGTGAGAAAGGAAAAGAGGAAGGGAGGAAGGAAGGAAAGAAGGAAGGGAGGAAGGTAAGGGGGATGAAAGAAAGAGAGAAGGAAGGAAGGAAGGAAGGAAGGAAGGAAGGAAGGAAGGAAGGAAGGAAGGAAGGAAGGAAGGAAGGAGGGAAGGAAAGAAGGAAGGGAGGAAAGAAGGAACAGTCAATTTGACCCGGGAGGACGACAGGAAGGTTAAACCTCTACTTGAGTAAATGTGCTCAGAGCAGACGACTCCACACGCAGCTGTTTAAATAGAGTATTGGTTTAATTTCAACTTTGTGTCGTCCTCCCGGGTTAAATTGACTGTTCCTTCTTTCCTCCCTTCCTTCCTTCCGTCTGTCCTTCCTCCATCCCCCTTTCTTCCCTCCTTCTTTCCTTCCCTCCTCCATTCCTTCTTACCTCCCTCCCTCCTTCTCTCTTTCATTCCTCTGTCTTTCTTTCCTTCATTCCTCTTTTACTTTCTCCTTCCCTCTCTCCCTCCCTTCCTCTTTTCTTTTCTCCCTCCTTCCTTCTTTCCTCCCTCCTCTCCTTCCTGCTTCCCCCCTTTCCTTCATCCTTCCTTCTTCCCTTCCTTCCTTCCTTCCCTCCTTCCTTCCTTCTTCCCTCCTTTCCTTCTTTCTTCCTTCCTCCCTCCCTCCTTTCCTTCCTTCCTTGCTTCCTTCCCTCCTTCCTCTCTTCCTTCTTTCCTTTCCTCCCTTCCTTCCTCCTTTCCTTCCTTCCTTCCTCCCTCCCTTCCTTCCTCCTTCCTTCCTTTCCTTCCCTCCCTCACTTCCTTCCTAGACTCCAGGACAACAGGAGGGTTAATCTATAAAATGTAAAAAAAATAAAAAAACATAGATTGCTGTTTCTCAAAATTCAGTGTGACATTAAAGTCTTATTTATCCACAACCCAAAAGATACTCAGTTTAAACTTGTTTCTACTGGAAACTGGAACTCTATATATATACGTGTGTGTGTGTGTGTGTGTGTGTGTGTGTGTGTGTGTGTGTGTGTGTGTATTTATGTATACATGTAAGCTAAATATTTAGAGTTTAGATTTTAAGCTGTAATTTTCTTGGATACTCCCCTCACCCTCGAGCCTGTCTGGGATAATGACTGCCCTAAAGTCACATGACCACATTACCCAACCGACCCTGGTAGATTACCAATGGCCTAAAGTCACATGACCACATTACCCAACCCACCCTGGTAGATTACCAATGGGCTGATACAAATCTGGATGCATACAATTGGTTATTTTTGTACATTTTTCTGCTTTTTAACTAACCTAATTACTGCTTGTAATGTGTTTTATGATGGACCTAATGAAGTAATAATGTAATAATGTAATAAAAACACCCTCATAACTCAATTAAAAAAACCTGATAATGTAATAAAGGGCATTTACTGAGTTATGATGTTTTGTAGAACCTGATAATGTAATAACTCAATAATTTAATTAAAAAAACCTCATAACTCAATAAAAAAAATGTAATAAAACCTGATAATGTAATAAAGGGCATTTCCCAATAATGTAACAATCTCTGTATCGATGATGTATTAAATTACATTAACAGGAGATTATTACATTATTGGGTTAACCTTATTTTTACAGAACCTAATAATGTTATAATAACATTACTACATTTTTATTGAGTTATGAGAGTTTTTTTTATACATTATTGCAAGTTATTACATTATCAGCTTCTATACTACAAGTGTTGCTGCAGCTTTGACTCAATCAGGTCATGCAGGTTTAAAGTTCAGGAGCAATATGAGTAAAATAAAATCATGAAAACCAGATTTGACATACTGAGTAGATTTTATTAGAAAACAAATGCCTGAAATCCTCCAAGTGTTTGTTTCACATTACAACACATTTACATCATTTTGTGATGAACTGCAACACAAATGTAAGCTGATTCAATTCCTCCTCCTCCTCCTCCTCCTCCTCCTCCTCCTCCTCCTCCTCCTCCTCCTCCTCCTCCTCCTCCTCCTCCTCCTCCTCCTCCTCCTCCTCCTCCTCCTCCTCCTCCTCCTCCTCCTCCTCCTCCTCCTATCACGCCGTCACCGCGTCCAGATGTGAGAAACGAAGCTTCTTATCGGAGTCTGGAGACGGATGTTACTTACTTTGGAACATTAGTGGTGTTTTCCCCTCTTTTCTCTCAGTTCAGAGCAGCTGCGCGGTTTCTCTGAAGCTGCCTTTGTGCCCCGTTATTATCTCCAGTTTCACACAGACTCCATTAAAAACAGTTTGAACCGGTCGCCACTATTCATTATTAGGGAACAAATAAACAGTGTGTGCACAGAGAGCATGATGGGAAACAGGAGAAACTGTTTAAAAGGATCAGTTTTTGCCTATTACGTTTTTTTCCTGAGCAACAAATTAAAAAGTTAAAGTTCATGTAATCAAGATTAAAGACACTTTTTAATATAAGCTGCACTTTTTGTGGAGATATTATGTTTGGCTCATCAAATCCTCCTTTAATTTACATTTATTTGGTTTTTTTTTGTTTGGATTCACTGAATTAACCTTTGTGTCGTCCTCCCGGGTCAAATTGACCCCGTCTGTTTTGACCCTTCCTTCCTTCTTTCCTCCTTCCCTCCTCCCTTCCTTTCCTCCCTTCCTTCCTTCCTTCCCTCCTTCCATCTTTCCTTCCTTCCCTTCCTCCTTTTCTTCCTTCCTTCCTTCCCTCCTTCCATCTTTCCTTCCTTCCTTCCTTTCCTTCCTTCCATCTTTCCTCCCTTCCTTCCTTCCATCTTTCCTCCCTTCCTTCCTTCCATCTTTCCTCCCTTCCTTCCTTCCATCTTTCCTTCCTTCCCTCCTTTTCTTCCTTCCTTCCTTCCTTCCTTCCTTTCCTTCCATCTTTCCTTCCTTCCTTCCCTCCTTCCATCTTTCCTTCCTTCCTTCCTTTCCTTCCTTCCATCTTTCCTCCCTTCCTTCCTTCCATCTTTCCTCCCTTCCTTCCTTCCATCTTTCCTCCCTTCCTTCCTTCCATCTTTCCTTCCTTCCCTCCTTTTCTTCCTTCCTTCCTTCCCTCCTTCCTTTCCTTCCATCTTTCCTTCCTTCCTTTCCTCCTTCCATCTTTCCTTCCTTTCATCTATCCTTCCTTCCCTCGAGGACAACAGGAGGGTTAAAATAGAAATGATTGTTTAACTTATTCATAATCCCAAACTCTTAAGTAGGAAGCCAAACTTTTCTGAGCTGATTTATCTACTTATAGGTTTTTATTTGATTTCATTATTACTCCTGTTATTTCTGAATGAAACTTACCCATAAATGGAGCAGACCAGGTCGCCTTATGTGACAATTTTAGGGGCGTTGATCATATTAATAATGAAATCATCCAATTCTGTGTTTGACCTTTTTATCTAACTTCATTCCAATTTATTACCACAGATTATACACATTTATTTAGGATATTATGGACAATAGGCCTCATTTAAATTAAATAACACCTCATTTATGAGTTCACGCCTGACTTAAGGACAACAGGAGGGTTAAATAAGTTAGTTTAACTTAATTTATTATCCTTATTTTGACTAGAATTTGTATTCATAAATCCAAAAAAAGCAGGAAACCAAACTGTTCTGAGCTAATTTAACCGAAATAAACGTTTCAAAACTGCAAAAGTAGGTTTTTATTTGAGTTCATTATTACTCCCATTATGTCTGAATGAAACTTGTCCGCAAATTATGTCGCAATTTTAGGGGCATTGATCACGTTAATAATCAAATCTCATGAGTGCTGACTTCTTCATGATCAGCTGACCGTCAACGGGCTGAAACGAGCGACTCACAACAAGTTTGTTGAATCTAAATTGGATCAAATAAACCTCATAGAAGAAAAACGTATTCAGGAGAATAAGAGGAAAACGTGTGAAGCTCTGTGTGTTGTCTGTTAACCCTCCTGTTGTCCTCGAGTCAAGGAAGGAAGGGAGGAAGGAAGGAAAAGAGGGAGGAAGGAAGGAAGGAAGGAGGAAGGAAAGGAGGGAGGGAGGAAGGAAAGGAAGGAAGGAAGGAAGGAAGGAAGGAAGGAAGGAAGGAAGGAAGGAAGGGAGGGAGGGAGGAAGAAGGAAAGAAAAGAGGGAGGAAGGAAGGAAGGAAGGAAGGGAAGAAGAAGGAAGGAAAAGAGGGAGGAAGGAAGGAAGGGAGGAAAAAGGAAGGAAAGGAGGGAGGGAGGAAGGAAGGAAGAAAGGAGGGAGGAAAGAAAGAAAGAGAGAAGGAGGGAGGGAAGGAGAAAGTGTAGTGGAGAAATAATATTCATTATATCCATATACATTTCAGTATTCTGTTAAACTGTGTTAGGCTTTGTTAGCATGTGTATCTTTCTCATAGTGTGGGAAAGTGCTGTGTACCGGACTCCCACTAAGACACTGATAAGACACCACCGAGAAGGCCTCGTTATGTATCAGAAGAAGGCCTTGTTATGTATCAGAAGAAGGCCTTGTTATGTATCAGAAGAATGGGCTGATTCTCAGAGAGGTGTGGGATGAGCCCGAAAGATATTATAACTTTGGTTCTGTTTCTTTACCGTTCAGTTCAGTTCTGTTCTGTTCTCTGTACCTTACGTGTGCTGTGTGCTGAACTCATCTTGTACAAGATATATATATATATTAAAATACTAGTTTGTGATCTAAATTCGTTTACTGGACTCATGATTTTCTCTCTCACCCTTAATTAAGGAAATCTCCACAACAAAAACCTGGTGTCAGAAGTGGGATCTCTTGCGAGTTCGCCAGAGTCTAGCGTGTCAGTCGGGGACCCCGGGACGGGGTGTGACACACCTTCCTCTACCTCTGCTAGAAAAAAAGTCTGAGACGAGAGGACCGACGGCCGTGACGGACATTGGTCAACTCCACAGTGATCCCCGAACGAGGAACAATTTCCCTCTAAACTGGGTGAGATGTTGAAATTCTGATTTCAGTAACTTTTAAAGGGAAGAAAAAAAAAAAAAAAGGTTTAAATTTTGTACCACTGGGGCATACCACTAAACCTGTCTATTCTGTAGTGTCATGTTTTAGGGGGAAGATAAGGTATTAAAAGTCCTTTGACTCCTTAAAAGGTACCGTATATAGTACGGCGGCTTTTATCTTTGATTGTGCCGAAGAAACAGATCCAGGATTCGTAGTGACGACTACGTCTAAAGACAAAGATTAGCTAATCATGGGGAATAAAGGAAATAAGTCCAGTGAGCCAGAAGGCCATCTGGTAGAATACATGATAAGGGTCTATGGAAAGGATAGTGTTAAGTGGTTGTCCGTGTGGTCGAAAAAATTTGGATTTCCAGAAGGAGGATCGTTTAGTAAGAGACAATTACAGAATCTAAGAGGAAAATTAGAACAAAAAAGGAGTAAGAAATTGGAGAAGAAAAAGAAAATTGATTCACAATGGTTGAAAGACAGAGGAAAATGAAAAATGTTTAGAGATGTGGGAGAAGGAATCTGAGAAAAGAGAAAACAAACAATTGGCAAAAACGATGGTTAAATGTAATGTTGAAGGGGAAGATGTGAGCGGTCATATTAATACTGGAGTTGAGTTTATTTGCTTTCATGATGAGTCAGCATCATATCAGGGAAGAAAAGTCCTGAAAAAAAATGTATTTTTTTAGCTTTTTGGGAACTTGAAAAATGTGTCAAAGATGTGGAAAACATTCAGCTGGTCTTCCTGGATCGTATTTCATCACCTCACCAATACAGGAAGTGTGATCAGGTATTGATCAGGTATTCCTAAGTGTGATCATTTGACACTGTCTGACACAGAAATATGAGAAAAAAGGCACAATTTTTTTGGCATCATCCTTTAAAATGTGAGACTCTGTCTAGAGGGAGTTTGTTCTTCTTTTTTTTTTTTTTTACTATGACTCATTTTATGTTTGATGTGGAGGTTATGTTTTTCCTTTAAATGATGCTTATCTATCTCATATATAGGAACAAAAGCCTTTATCTTTCCATATGATATGACGGATGCAAACACATTCCTGGCAGGAGAAATATTAGCACTGGGTTTTTTTTAAAGAAGCTTTTTCTGCCCTATAAAAGGTAAAAAGCTGCTTAAAAAGAGAGTGAAACAGAAAAATGGCTTCAGAGATTTTTTTTTTTTTACTGAGCAGCCAAACGACTTGATGAATGATCTTTGGAAACGTGGTGATTCATTCAACTTGTCACGTTTTTCTTCCTCTCTGACTCGACGCAAGCTGACAAAAACTGACTCATTTTCTTCTTCACGCCAAGCTGAGTGAAGTTATTGCATTTTTTTTTGCTTTGTAAGGCAGATCTTAACATATAGACGCTGTTAGTATGTCAGAGAGTAAGGAAGGGGGGGGGGGGATATGTTCCATCACAGCTCTCCATTGTTGCACGCCTGCATTGACGCCATCCTGGCAGGCGTGAGGCCGCTGTACTGTCCGTCCAGGCTCGGATACTCCTCCCTGACTCTCCGCACGCAGCAGCTGGGGATGACAGGGTGAGCGTCTTCAGGTGGGACCCCGATCCTCCAGCTGATGTATTGCGTGTAGGCGCAGTGACGCAGCGCGGTGGTCTGACCCCCCCGATCACCCAGCGGGCTCAGAGGGTCTCGGTACAGAAGCACGGCCTCCAGCAGCGAGCGGCACAACACCAGCCGCTCGAACAGAGGAGACGTGGTGATGCAGGCGCCGTCGCTACGCCGACAGCACAGCTGCTCCTGAGGGAGAGAGGAGGGGGGGCAGCGGTCACACTTACACCAGGCTGGACGACGGGGGCTGCTGTTCGGGTCGGGTTTAGGGGCGAGAAGCTGCTCGGCTTTGGGATCAGCGTTGGCGTCCGGCTGCAGCAGAGAGAGGACGGCTCTCAGGTGTCCTGTGTTCTCCTGTAAGGACGAGAAGAACATTTCAAATGATAATAAGATTAACCTTTGTGTCGTCATGCCGGGTCAAATTGACCCGTCTGTTTTGACGGTTCCTTCTTTCCTTCCTTTCTTCCGTCTGTCCTTCCTCCCTCCTTCTCTTTCTTTCCTTCCTCTCTTTCCACCCTTCCTTCCTTCCTTCCTCCACCCCCTTTCTTCCTTCTTTCTGACCTTCTTTCCTTCCCTCCTTCCTTCCTTCCTATCCTCCCTCCCTCCTTCTTTCCTTCCTTTCCTCCCTCATTCTCTCTTTCTTTGCTCCCTCCCTCCCTCGTTCCTTATTTCCTTTCCTTCCTTCCTCCCTCCTACCTTCCTTCTTTCCTCCCTCCTTCCTTTCCTTTCTTCTTCCCTTCCTCCATTCCTTCCTTCCTCCCTTGACTCGAGGACAACAGGAGGGTTAAATACTTAAAATCTGCACACAAAACTTGGCATCAGTGCTATTCATACATTAAATTAATTACATAATGCATTAAAACATTAAAATAGAAGAACGTCATCAACATGAAACAATAAAATGTGAATTTAAAAGAACAGACGCTTAAATAAAACACAGGAAGTTAAGAACAAACACATAATTATAGTTTAGGAAGATTAATGAGGTAAGTTGAAGGCAGAGCAGAAGAAGAAATTCTTAATATGACATTTTATAATAATAAGAGTGTTTCAGTGTTATCAGGGTTGTCACTGATATTACATTTTGCTCTTTGGACTCAAATACTTTGAGTTGATTAACAGCAGCCGAGTTAATCTGTAAAACTATAAAAAAACATTTCATATCTGCTTTCAGGAATGTTTTCATGAATTAAACCGAAGCTGTTGAAGCTTTAAATCCTCAACGGTTAAAAGTTTGTTTCATCAGTAAAAAAAAATTTCAAAAAGCAGCTGCAGGTTTTTACCTCACGCGGCTGAACTAACATCGGCTTCACGTCTTGTAAACTTTTCTTCTGCGATCTCTTCACCAGTCGAATGTTGTTCTCGTCGACGTAGGACACACACAAGATGCACTGCAACACACACAGACACACACACACACACACAGACACACACAGACAGAGACCTGATGATTATACCAATAAGGACAGCTGTATATAAATAAAAGTGTGTGTATAAACTCATTTCTTCTATTACAGATGTGTCTCTCACACACACACACACACACACATCTGTAATGCTTTGGCGTCACCTTCTGTTTGTCTTGGACCGCCTCCACCTTCTTCTCCGAGTAGTTTTGTCCGACTTCTGCGGAGTAACAGCTGGTTCCAATCAGCCAGTCGATCAGCACGGTCGTCTGCAGAGAAAGAAAGAGAAAAAAAAAACAGGTGAGAAACAACACAATACACCTAATCTACACATATATTCATTACACACACACAGAGAGGAATTAAGTGTCAGGAGATGCAGTTCCGCTAATGGCCACAAGATGCTGCTCCAAGCGAATACTGAGCAGGGTTTTTGCAGTGCAGTCAGGGTCTCTGCAGTCTAATGATTGTCATGTTGGTGAGTTTGAATATATTGTCTTCTCTGCAACACAATATTAAGGCTTTAACCCTCCTATTGTCCTCGAGTCAAGGAAGGAAGGGAGGAAGGAAGGAAGGAAGGAGGGAAGAAAGGAAAGGAAGCAGGAAGGAAGGGAGGAAAGGAAAGAAGGAAGGGAGGAAGGAAGGAAGGAAGGAGGAAAAAATGAAGGAAGGAGGGAGGGAGAAAGGAAAAGAGGAAGGGAGGAAGGAAGGAAAGAAGGAAGGGAGGAAGGGGGAGGAAGGAAGGAAAGAAGGAAGGGAGGAAGGTAGGCGGGAGGAAAGAAAGAGAGAAGGAGGGAGGGGGGAAAGAAGGAAGGGAGGAAGGAAATGAGGGAAGGAATGAAGGAGGGAGGGAGGGAGGAAGGAAGAAAGGGGGATGGAGGAAGCAAAGAAGTAAGGGAGGAAAGAGAGAGGAAGGAAAGAAAGAGAGAAGGAGGGAGGGAGGAAGGACAGACGGAAGGAAGGAAGGGAGGAAAGAAGGAACAGTCAAGACAGACGGGGTTAATTTGACCCGGGAGGACGACAGGAAGGTTAATGCCATCATGGTGCACGAAAACCAAAACAACAGGAGGTGAAACTAAAAAGCTTGTGAGAGTTTCTGCAGCTGATGACGAGTCTCTGCTTTCACTTAACTTTCTTTTCTGTTTTCACTGTAGCTCTGATTCACCATCATTCATCTCACAAACTAACTGGTATCATACAGTCTGATGCAGATTTGATTATAGGCGTCTCACACAATGTGAAACCTACATTTTACCATAGTAGATGTTGCACAGTCTGAAGGCTCCATAAGTGTATTTTGAGTTAAAAGGTCTCCCACCCATTGCCCAAACTTGCATTGTCTGGCTACAATAAATAAAACATCCACACTAATTCTACACATTAAGAATGACATATGATTCATTACAGTATTGTGTTTGCACAGTCAGTATATAACGCTAAATATAACACTAGTAAGGTTGACTACAACGTCTCATTCTCAAAACCTCCACCGACAGACATCAAATCATCTGCACGTTTTTTTCCAGCTGTTTCCTCATCTGTTTTCCTTCATTTTTTAAAATCAGATTTCAGCAGCTGCTCGTTGCATTTTGAGACAGGAAGTGGTGTCCAGTCAAAGCGCACCAAAGAAAATTAACTATATTCAGTCTGATTAGTGTTTAGTATCAATCGAATGATGGTTGAAGAAAGTTTCTAAGCAAAACATTGTGAATATATGATGGTTCAAAGCTCTAAAATGTGATAATTTGTTGTAATTCTTGGTCTTGCACTATTGTAAACGTAATATTTTGGAGTTTTGGACGATTGGTTGGTGCAAAATGACGACAGATAAGAAATCACCTCAGACTCAAGGATCCTATGATAAGTGTAGAAGCCAAATAATGTAATAATGACCGATAACGTAATACATTTGCCTGTTTTTTAATATAATAAGCCAATAATGTAATAAAAGTCCTGAACCAATAACGTAAGAAGTTATTGCGTTATTGGCCTGGTAAAAATAAAATGAAAACCTTTGCAAATGTAATAACTGGAGCCGATAAAGTAATAATATTATTTTATTTAAGTTTAATGTCTTGGATATCACTGAAGACACTCCATAATAACTTATTACGTTATTGGCCAGTTTTTTACGTTATTGGTCGTTATTACGTAATTGGACGTTATTACATTATCTGTCATTATTACGTTATTACATTATCGGTCATTATTACGTTATCTGTAGTTATTACGTTATCGGTCATTATTACGTTATTACATTATCGGTCATTATTACGTTATCTGTAGTTATTACGTTATCGGTCATTATTACGTTATCTGTAGTTATTACGTTATCTGTCGTTATTACGTTATCGTCATTATTACGTTATCTGTCCATATTACGTTATTGGTCATTATTACGTTAACGGTCATTATTGCGTTATCTGTCGTTATTACGTTATCAATCTGACGTTATCGGTCGTTATTCCGTTATCGGTCATTATTACATTATTGGTCGTAATTACGTTATCGTCGTAATTATGTTATCTGTCGTTATTCCATTATCGGTCGTTATTCCGTTATCGGTCGTTATTCCGTTATACGTCATTATTTCTTTATCGGTCGTTATTACGTTATCGGTCGTAATTACGTTATCACGTCATCGATTATTATTATGTTATCGGTCATTATTACGTTATCGGCAGTTATAAGGTTATCGGTCATTATTAGGTTATCTGTTGTTATTGGCTTCTACAATGACCAAATGATTAATCATGTAAATAATGTAAAATATATAATATTCCACATTATATAAGGGATGTTTCATACTGAAAACCTGTTCGGGTGGATCTGTGACGCAGCGATAAATATAAGTTACAGATGCATTGTTCTTGTTGTACTTAATTTCCTCTTAATGTGTTAACTCTATGAGCTAAAGTGTGTGTTTTCCTTCTGTAGTACAGCTGAGTTTTTAGTTTATTTAGCTCTTTGTTATCAGCCAGTAGAGAAATTCATTCAGTTTGTCCAGACTCAGACTCAGCGTCCCACTCTGAAACTTCAACAGAGACTCTCGCTGTCTTCACAACTAAACAGAGGACACAAACACATGAATGGACAATTGTGTGAAGGCGTTCCTCTCACCAGAGCGTAGTACGACAGCGTTGATCCGATGTAGATGATGAGCTGAATGAAGCTGAACTTCCCCGCCTGCAAAATCAGAACAAACTGACACTTGTTTTTTGTTTTTTCCTCCATACATTCTTCTACAGAGTCAAGAACCGGACGTTTTTAGACAGTTTATGAAGCTTCTGGAGGCAAAAAAGGTCACGGAAAAAAAAAGTTCAGCAGCGGCAAACGATGACATTATTTTATTTATCAGACACTAAAGTAATATCACAAGGGCCTGCAATAAATTTAAAGATTTAATTTAGAGATATTAAGTTAAGTCTCAAATATATCGGCATCAGATTTAAATTCACAACATTTCAGAGTCTAATTAATTCAGGAGGTCTTACCTTCGATTAGCCAATTAACAAGAAATGTATCTGCAACTATTTTGAATAACAAAATCAATCGAATAATGTTTGTTTAACGGTAGTTTTTAAGCCAAAAAAAGGCAAATATCTGATGGTTTAAAGGTCCCAAATATGAGCGTTGTTGCATTTCTTGGCCTTTACACTCCTATGAATGTAATATTTTGGTGTTTTGGATGATTGATTGGTCTAAAATGACAAAAAATAAGAAATCATCTCAGACCTCAAAGATGCTCTGATGAGTGTTTTCTGCCATTTAGTAAATAATGTAGAATATATATATAATATTCCACATTATGGGTGAAATATTGCTTGTGTACTTACTTATTACTTTTGTTCTTTATCCTTTTTATTGATGCTCTTTCTAAATTTGCCTTCCACTTGCTGCTGAAAAACCTTAGATTTCCCCACAGTGAGAGTAATAAAGGAATATCTTATCTTAAATAAGACAACATTATAATTTTTTGAAGGTTTACATGAGGCCAAAAAAAGAAAGAAATCTAGTGTGGTGTCTCTCTTTACTCTTTAAGTGATGAAAAAAACCCACTGAGAATCTGACATCGTTCTTAAAAATATAAAAAATTAAAAAGTTATAAAAGTACGAAAGAGAAGAAAGAAAGAAAATGAACCCACGTGTCCAAACACCATGACATCAAACCTGATCCCGAATGCTTTGTACAGCGTTCGCTCCTCCACTCCGTTCACTATGTTGTACTTTGCGTATCTGATCCAAAAAAAAAACAGGAGATACGATCAATACCTAAAAAACACTTTAAGATTCACTGAAACAAACAAGATGTGACGGATGAACTTAAAGCAGCTTCACGAGACAGACATGAATTCATAAAGAGTTTCTGACTCTTTTAATTCATAGTTATATTGATGCAGTCCTGCTTTATCTCCAACTGAGACATTCAACCAAAACACTTTATTTAACCTTCATGTCGTCTTCCCGGGTCAAATTGACCCCGTCTGTTTTGACTGTTCCTCCCTTCCGTCTGTCCTTCCTTCCTCCCTCCTTCTCTTTCTTTCCTTCCTCTCTCTTTCTTCCCTTCCTTCTTCCATCCCCCTTTCTTCCTTCCTTCTGTCCTTCCTTCCTCCCTCCCCTCCTTCTTTACTTTTCTCTTTCTTTCCTCCCCCTACCTTCCTTCTTTCCTTTCTCCCCCTTCCTCTCCCCTCCTCCCTTCTTTTCCTTTCCTTTTCCTCCCTCTCTTTCCTCCCTCCTTCTCTCTTTCTTTCCTCCCACATACCTTCCTTCCTCTGTCCTTCTTTCTTTCCTTCCTCTTTTCCTTTCTCCCTCCGTCCTTCCTTCCTTTCCTTCCTCCCTTCGTTCGTTCGTTCCTCCCTCCTTTCCTTCCTTCTTCCTCCCTTCATCCTTTCCTTCTTTCTTCCTCCCTTCCTTCCTTCCTTCCTTCCTTCCTTCGTTCCTCCCTCCCTCCTTTCCTTTCTTCCTCCTCCCTTTCCTTCTTCCCTTTGTCCTTTCCTTCTTTCTTCCTCCCTTCCTTCCTCCCCTCCTTCCTTGACTCGAAGACAACAGGAGGGTTAATACACTGTTCTGTTTAGGTGAAACATCCAAAGACTATGACTTATAAAAACATGTCACATCTCTTTAGTTTTGTCTTTTAAACCTATTTTTTACTATTTTTACATTATCACTTATTTTTTCTCGTGTACTTTGGTCTTAATTTTTCTTTTTCTCAGTCTACACTTGTTCTGTCTTATTATCAGCTTGTCAATCAACTGTGAAGCACTTTGAACTACATTAACCTGTATTAAAAGCTGCTATATAAATAAAGTTTGATTGATTGATCCTTGCTGCCTCTCACTGGTCGCCTTTGAGTTTTATAATTAATTTTAAAGATTTTACTTTTTAAAGCCTTTGCATGTTTACTTATGACTTATGACTTTCATCCATATATGAGGGTGATTTATGACCTATTTATGGTTCCTATTCAGGGTAACCTTGCCTTTGCTGTCCGGTAACTAACTAACTTATTTTTTATATTCCAGCTTTTTCTTAATTGATGTGAATGTGTGTAACTGTTTTTAATTAGATTAGATTTTTTATTTTCTTTATTTATTGGATTTTTACTTCTTGTTTTTACAGTAAAGCGCTTTTAAAGTAGAAGTCATGTCAGATTTATATACTTGAGTTAACCCTTACATAATGTTCATATTCTGACTCATATTTCATAAGTTCCTCATCAGTCTTTAATGAATGTTTGATTCATCTCATGGATTTCATACTCCAGGAGAACATTTTATAGAATATGATGAATAAAACAACATGCCTGAATGCTGATAATTTTTTAATAAACAGCGGTCAAATTTGTACATTTACATGTATAAAAATGTGTATCAGCTGCACAAAAATAGAAAAAGATGCATTTTATTACCATTTTTGTGTGCGGTGGGTCACATTAGGAAAAGTCTGGCTAAAAGAAATGTGTATAAGGTGTTTTTACAACTCTTAAAATGTAAAGAATGGGTCGAATTTGAGCCTGAAGAGTATGTAAGGGTTAATTACACATCAGTATTCAGTAAGTCAGTCAGTCTCCTATACAGCTGCAAAACACATGAAGAGAAACATGTTTTGAATATTTTTTAAATTTTCAGATTTTCATGTAAATTCACAGATATTCACTTTTGGAATTCCCCCTTTTCAGGAAAATGCCAACGCTTCCCGTGATGGTCACAACTTTCCATTTAGCATAAAATGTTGATGAGCATAATGAACTTGACCTTTGACCCCATGGAGTGACCCCCCCCCTTCCCTCCCTCACCTGAAGTTGAGGCCGGGGTAGAGGGTCTTGTTGCTCTCTTTCTCGTCCAGGCGTCTGAAGGAGTATCTGGGCAGGCAGCGCCTCGACAGCCGGTCCAGGTTGCAGTCCCATTTGATCTGGATGCCGATGACGCCCCCCTGTGGTCGACAGTGGGAATGGCATCAACACAACACCACACAAAGCCTTTTTTTCTCCTTTTTTTTTTAACATCAGGGATCAAATTTAATAAGCTTCTCTGGAACCGGAAACTGGCCAAAAATTACCTCTGTTTGCAGACTGGAAGTAAAAGCATTTTATTAACTTAAATCACTCCTTTCTCAGCTGGTGTTCAGAAGGAGCTCAAGAGGTGTGTGTGACATTGCAGAAATAACAAGTTCCCCCTCATGTCGGGAAAAGAAGTTTACAGAAGATGCAGATAAAGGGGAAATGGCTAGGTTCAAATCATGTGGTATGTGCATATACTGTATATGCAAAGTGCTGCAATAAGGGAATTGTAAAATTAAAAAAAAATTAAAAAGTGATTGAATGGAGCTAATTTCACTAGTCAAATTATTACCTACTATTTGAATTTACTAATGAGTTACTTTTATTTTTTAACCTGTGTGAGTAGCTTTGTTTACAGCCTATGAAGCATGAATGGCTCATATGTATATATCTATGAAAGAATGGAGTGTACATATATATCTATATAAAAGCACAACACCTCATCAGTATGGGACGATCATCTGCTAATCTGAAGATCACCGGTTCTATTCCCAGCTCCTCCAGTCTGCATGTCGATGTGTTCTTAGGCAAGATGCTTAAACCCAAATTGCTTCGAATGGTTGCGCCAACGGTGTATTTATGTGTGAGTGAATGTTGGTTTCCTCCTGATGAGCAGGTTGGCTCCCTGTGTGGTAGCTCCTGTCATCCGTGTGTGAATGGGTGAATGAGACATGTAGTGTAAAAGCAGTTTAAGTGGTAAAAAGACGTAGAAGCAGTTTCTACTTTACGGCTCTCAATGTCATAAAACAGCGACGTCACCCCTCTCTCCTTCGGGAGTATCCTTGCTCTTTACTGAAAGTCATAAATGAGTTTTAAAGACTTTTGAGGTGGAAGTAGTTTGAGTCCTAAGTTAACTTTCAGGTTGATTTCTAGAAGTGATTTTGAGAAGTTTGGTAAATATGTGCCCAGAACATGTTACAGATTAAAGGGCATTTAACCAAAGTTCTCAGGTGTGAAGGTTTAAGGACTCGACTTTCAGACAAACTGATGTGAGGTGCATAGGTATTTCTAGAGGACAGAAACAGGTCAGGTTAAAATGACGCTGCTGATTCTCACTCATAACGAAAACAGCTTGACACTTGTTGTGGCAACGCTTCCCTTTTTTCCCACTGTTTCATTTCAACTTTAGCCGATCCCTCGTCGAGGAGAAATGACTCACAAGCTGAACAAGTGGGCTCAGTACGAGAGGAGAGGGGAAGTGGAACCCAAAAAGTGCATTTCCTGTTGGCAAAGTTCATCAGTTCCACAGATCAGCTGAAGCAGAATTTACAAAACAACCTATTTGATTTATTTATCAGCAATGTTTTAACTAATAATAATAATAATACATAAATAAATATGACCAGAAACATTCAGACGTGTCCTCTCACCTCTATCGCTATATCAGAGAACTTTTCTCCGGCCTCTCGTACGATGTCTCCCAGTCTGAAGATGGGACACAAGGGGTCGCCGGTCCTCTGGCAGCTCCTCAGGTAGGCGTCGTTCATCTCGGGGAGGATGTTCCTCCTGGAAGACGAAAGTTCATGTTACCTTTGATGCTTTTGTTTTGGCTTCAGAGGATTTTCTACTATGACAAAAACAAAATCCTGCAGGAAAATATACATGCAAAATATTTCACTTATCTCTATGGTGATAAAACACAAAGACAATGTGATAAATCAATAGTTAAATAAACAAGATGACAGAATAATTGCTATGAATGCTATGTTTCATTTTCCTTGTTTTTTATTGTGTGGCACAGGTGGAAACTAGGGCTGGGCGATAAGGATAAAATCAAATATAACTATATTTTTGACTGAATACCTCGATATCGCAACAATATTGTAGAGATGACTGTTGGTGCTGATAATGTAATAATTTCCCAATAATGTAATAAAAAAAAACCCTCATAACACAAAAATAAGGTTAACCCAATAACGTAATAACCTCCTGTTAATGTAATAATTTATTACATCATTGGTACAGAGATTGTTACATTATTGGGAAATGCACTTTATTACATTATCTGGAAGTTATTACATTTTTTATTGAATTATGAGGGTTTTTTTTATTACATTATCCGGTTCTACAGTACTTTCACAAAATATTTACACTGTGATTTTTGATAAATAATCATCAGTTATGTGGATATAAAGGCAAAGTTGGTAAAAGGTAAATAATAGAACAGCTAGAACAATCTGATAAGTTCAGAAAATTACCATTAAAACCAGGAAAATACTTTTATGTCACATCATGATATTACAATATGTTAAACTAACCAGACAGTTAACCCTAAGGAGGGTAGAATAATGACAAAGTGGGTAAAAGGCAGGAAAAAAACACCTATGCTATATCACGATGTTACGATATCCAAATTCTAAGATGATATATAGTCTCATATCACGATATCGATATATTGCCCAGCCATACTGGAAACAGCTCACTAATTCCATGTATGTTAAAATAAAGCAGTAGATTTTTGGGGAACAAAGCAAATAAAGCAATCAATCATTTTAATCTAAATAAGTTTAGAGTCTCATCAGAAGCAGTAGTCTCACCTGATGTAGTTGAAGGCTGGAAATCTGATGTTGTTCTTGATGAGAACCGTGAAGTTCTCCGCTGCTGCCAGCAGAGCCGGTCTGCACAATGTTTAACAAGTTAACGTTAGCATACATTTAAAATCAAACATTGGAAACTACACTAAAGTGTCAAGTCTCCGCTTTAATTTGAGTTGGTTTATACTTCAATATTAATATAAACCCAATCATATTAAAGCTGACTTGGCACTTTCATGTAGTATCCAGTATGAAAAATGTATAACTGTTAAAATATTTACTGTCTGAACTGTAACATTAGCATGTAAGTATGATATTTGAATCATTAATCTCAAAGTACAACACAGGCTGATGAACATTAAAAAAATAAATCATGTTTTTCTTCCTTCAGTTGTATGTCTGTTCTTCTTCTCTGTGCAGAATGATGCATGTGCACTAGAGTTTGCTGCTGAAGCAGGAGCGTTTCTTTGAGCTCAGCTTAAAATCTCAGTTTAACACCTACAGTACGTATGAGAAGGATTTATGACATCACAACTAGTCTGGAGCCAATCATGTGCCAGTATAAAACTTGATGAAAACGTGATTTGTGGAAATAGACGAAATTTACATAGAAAAAGGGCTAAATGTCACTTTAACCCTCCTGTTGTCCTTGAGTCAAGGAAGGAAGAAAGGAATAAGGAAGGATGGAAGGGAGGAAGAAGGAAGGAAAGGAGGGAGGGAGGGAGAAGGAAGGATGGAAGGGAGGAAGGAAGGATGGAAGGGAGGAAGAAGGAAGGAAAGGAGGGAGGGAGGGAGAGAGGAAGGAAGGAAAGAAAGGAGGAAGGAAAAAGGAAGGAAAGTAGGGAAGAAGGAAGGAGGGAGGGAAGGAAGGAAGAAAGGAAGGAAAGGAGGGAGGAAGGAAAGGAAAGAAGGAAGGGAGGACGGAGGAAAGAAGGAAGGAAGGAAGGTAGGAAGGAGGGAGGGAGGGAGAAAAGAAAAGAGGAAGGGAGGAAGGAAGGAAAGAAGGACAGAGGAAAGAAGGAAGGGAGGAAGGTAGGAGGGAGAAAGGAAAAAAGGAAGGGAGGAAGGAAGGAAAGAAGGACAGAGGAAAGAAGGAAGGGAGAGGAAAGAAAGATAGAAGGAGGGAGGGAAAGAAGGACAGAATGAAGGAAGAAAGGGGGATGGAGGAAGGAAAGAAGGAAGGGAGGAAAGAGAGAGGAAGGAAAGAAAGAAAGAGAGAAGGAGGGAGGGAGGAAAGAAGGAACAGTCAAGACAGACGGGGTAAAGGTTAACTACATATTGACACAGAGCAAAAACTATTTATATATGAAGGAGTTAAATAAAGTGACGTCTCTTACCTCGGAGGTTTCGTCTTGGCTTCAACGGGACACCAGGCAGAGACCTCACAGGTTTTCTTCAACACATCAAACTTCACACATGATCCCGTCTGAATCCCTGCAGAAGGAAAACAAAAACAGTCCTTTAGACTCTTCTGACTGTCATAACAGGCATTTCATCTGTAACATACATCATTAACCTTCCTGCCGTCCTCCCGGGTCAAATTGACCCTGTCCGTTTTGACTGTTCCTTATTTCCTCCCCTTCCTTCCTCCTTCTCTCTTTCGTTCCTTCATCTCTCTTTCCTTCCTCCCTCCCTCCTCCTTCTTTCCTTCCTTCCCTCCCTCCCTCCTTTCCTTCCTCCGTCCTTCTTTATTTCCCTCCTTCCTTCCTTCCTCCCTCCTTCTCTCTTTCGTTCCTTCATCTCTCTTTCCTCCCTCCTTCCCTCCTTCTTTCCTTCCCTCCCTCCCTTCCTCCGTCCTTCTTTATTTCCCTCCTTCCTTCCTTTCTTCCTTCTTTGATTTCCTTCCTTCCCCTTTTCCTTCCTTCTTCCTCCCTTCTTTCCTTCCTTCCTTCCTTCCTTCCTACTTCCTCCCTTCCATACTTCCTTCCTTCTTCCCTTCCTTCTTTCCTTCCTTCCTCTTTTCCTTCCTTCCTTCTTCCTCTTTTCCTTCCTTCCTGCTTCCTCCCTTCCTTCCTTCTTCCTCCCTTCTTTCCTTCCTTCCTCTTTTCCTTCCTTCCTTCCTGCTTCCTCCCTTCCTTCCTGCTTCCTCCCTTCCTTCCTGCTAACTCCCTTCCTTCCTTCTTCCTTCCTTCCTTGACTCGAGGACAACAGGAGGGTTAAAATCAACAGTGAGATGAGAACGACAGCTGGGTGAAGCTACGACTGCAACACATCAGTGATAAATTCCTCTGTTGGGGTCAGCTGGTGCAAAAAGTGAAAACAAGCAGTTAAATATCTGTTCTGTCTCCTCTTCATGAATAAAGATGCTGTAGCTTCACAAATCACTGATGGGAAATATTTTGCTCACAGAAAACGAACAATCTGAACTTAAAAAGGCAACAAGGCAAATTTAAAGTGCTTTACATAAAAACATAAAATGCATCAGGACAGAATATAAAAGCAACACATGGCAAAAATAAAGACATTTAAACATGAATAAAAGTGTTAAATTAGAAATTAAATTAAGCTAAAAGCACAATAGGTGCAGTGTGTGGGATTTAGTGACATCTAGTGGTGAGATTGTAGATTGCAACCAACCGAGTATTCCTCTAAACTACGGTGGCCTATAAACAGGAAGTGTCTCTTTAGATTTGTCTCTGTGGAAGAAGACCTGCTCCCTATCTAAGACAAGGGGGTCAAACATGAGGCCTGTGGGCCAGAACCAGACCGCCAAGAGGTCCAATCCGGCCCACTTTAGTTCCTGTCTTCTTTTCCTTCCTTCCATACTTTTTCTTCTTTCCCTCTTTTCTTCCCTCCCTCCCTCCCTGTCTTCTTTTCCTTCCTTCCTTCCTTCCTTCCATCTGTCCTTCCCCCCTTTCCCTCCAACTTTCCTTCTTTCCTTCCTTGCATCTGTCCTTCCTTCTGTCCTTCCTTCCTCCCTCCCTCCCTTCCTGTCTTCTTTTCCTTCCATTTGTCCTTCCTGTCTTCTTTTCCTTCCTTCTTTCCTTCCCTTTCCCTCCATCTTTCCTTCCTTCCTTCCTTCCATCTGTCCTCCCTTCCTCCTTTCCTTCCCTCTATCTTCCCTTCCTTCTTTCCTTCCTTGCATCTGTCCTTCCCTCCTTTCCTCCTTCGGTCCTTCCTTCCTCCATGTCTTCTTTTCCTTCCTTCTTTCTTTGCCCTCCCTCCTCCCTTCCTTCCTTCTTTTTAATGATCGGGCCCACATCAGATCAAATTAACTGTATGTTGCCCTTGAATGAAAATGAGTTTGACCCTCCTGTTTCTATGGTAACCAAAACACAAACATTCTTAATTTAAGGTGATTATACTCTAATTAAAAACACACTTATGGATATATTATAATCCATTTCATTAAATGCCACTAAATTCTACACACTGGTCCTTTAAAGATATTTCCTTTAGTAGCAGGAAATGGCTCCATGCAGAGAAACTTACCAAAGCTGAACGCTGAAATGCCATCGGACACAAAGCCAGAAAACAACATTAAAGCCCCTGAAAACTTGCCTTTAAAATCTAGCATCTCTCTATAACGTTACTAAATAACCAAAACTTCTATGACTTTGTTTTCAGGAACTTTTAACTTCAGAAATTGTCTTTAACCCTCCTGTTGTCCTCAAGTCGAGGAAGGAACGGAGGAAGGAGGGAGGGAAGAAGGAAGGAAAGGAGTAAGGAAAGAAGAAGGAAGGAAAGGAAGGAAGGAAAGGAGGGAGGGAAGGAAGGAAGGAAAGAAGGAGGGAGGGCGAAAGGAAAAGAGGAAGGGAGGAAGGAAGGAAAGAAGGACAAAGGAAAGAAGGAAGAGGGGAAGGTAGGGGGAGGAAGGAAAGAAGGAAGGGAGGAAGGAAAGAAGTAAGGAAGGGAGGAAGTAAAGAAAGGAAAGCAGGAAGGGAGGAAAGAGAGAGGAAGAAAAGAAAGAGAGAAGGAGGGAGGAAGGAAAGAAGGAAGGGAGGAAATAAGGAAGGAAGGAAGGAAGGAAGGAAGGAAGGAAGGAAGGAAGGAAGGAAGGAAGGAAGGACAGACGGAAGGGAGGAAAGGAAGGAAGGAACAGTTAAAACAGATGAGCAGAAGAGAGAAGGAGGGAATAAGGAAGGACAGAAGGAAGGAAGGAAGGGAGGAAAGAAGGAACACTCAAAACAGACGGGGTCAATTTGACCCGGGAGGACGACAGGAAGGTTAATTCCCAAAAGCAGATCTTTCTATAATGTCGGTTCCCATCTGATTCTTGGCATCTCTCCGCTGTCTCTAACTAATAAAGCCAAAAAACATAAACAAATAAATCAAAGTTACTGTACCATGGCTCTGCTGGTCCCAGTGTCCTTTCTCACAGTCTTTATCAATACGACACAATCTGCCTTTACTGGGAACCTGGAATATAAACACTGCTGCAAAATAAGAAAGTTTTGAAAACTTTTCATCTGAACCATTAAACAGCACGATCAGCTGTTACAGATCAGAGCCTCGTTACGCGTTTCACAAAAAGATGAAGACGCTGAGAAATGATTTTAGATTAACAAGTGATGCTCATAAGAGGCTGAGAGAGAATTAACCCTCCTGTTGACCTCGAGTCAAGGAAGGAAGGAAGGAAGGAAGGAAGAAGGAAGGAAAGGAGGAAGGAGGAAGGATGGAAGGGAGGAAAGAAGAAGGAAGGAAGGGAGGGAGGGAGGAAGGAAGAAGGAACTAAAGGAGGGAGGGAGGAAGAAGGGAGGAAGAAGGAAGGGAGGAGGAGGGAAAGGAGGGAGGAAAGGAGGAAAGAAGAAGGAAGGAAGGAGGGGAGGAATGAAGGAAGGAAAGTAGGGGAGGAAGGGAGGAAAGGAAAGAAGGAAGGAAAGGAGGGAGGACGGAAGGGAGGGAAGGAAGAAGAAGGAAGGAAAGGAGGGTGGAAGGAAGGAATGGAGGAAAGAAGAAGGAAGGAAGGAGGGAAGGAATGAAGGAAGGAAAGGAGGGAGGAAGGGAGGAAAGGAAAGAAGGAAGGGAGGAAGGAAAGGAAAGGAGGGAGGGAGGGAGGAAAGAAGGAGGGAGGGAGGGAGGGAGAAAGGAAAAGAGGAAGGAAGGAAGGAAGGAAAGAAGGACACAGAAAAGAAGGAAGGGATGAAGGTAGGGGGGAGGAAAGAAAGAGAAGGGGGGGAAGGAGGAAGGAAAGGAAGGAAGGAGGGAAGGAAAGAAGGAACAGTCAAAACAGACGGGGTCAATTTGACCGGGGAGGACGACACGAAGGTTAAAGAGCAGGTCAGTCACTTCCTCCTGTTTCATACTGAATATTAAAACCTTTCAACAGTGATTATAAAGTAGATGATCAGCTTCTATTGAGCTTCATCAGTGTGAGTTAGTCATATCAAGTGATATCTGACACATTTACAGTCTGTTTAGCATCAGATTCCCTCTTAGTGTTTCCCTGTTGAGCTGTGGTGTAACCATAGTAACACAAAGACGTTGCTACTAAAAACACTGTAACGTTGAAACATAGAAGATGAAGATTTCACTCTTTTACTCTCCTCCTCCTTTCTTCCTCTTCTTCATCCCCTTTTCTTTCTTTCCTAATTTTCTTCCTCATTCTCCTCCTTTCTTTTCTCTTCTTTCATTCCTCAACTTCCTCCTCCTTTTTCTTTCTTTCTTCCTCCTCCTTGTTCCTTCTCTTTCTTTCACTTATTTCTTTCCTTATCTTCTTCCTTCTTCCTATCTTTCCTCGTCTTCCTCTTCTCCTTTCTATCTCTTTCATTCCTCATCTTCCTCCTTGTTCTTTCTCTCTTTCATTCCTTCCTTCCACTTCTTTCTTTCCTAATCTTCTTCCTTCTTTCCTCATCTTCCTCTTCGTTCTGCTCATTTTTCTTTTTTCTCTTTCATTCCTCATCTTCCTCCTTGTTCTTGCTTCCTGTTCTTCGTCCTCCTTTTACGTTCTTTCTTCCTTTCCTTCCTTCCTTCTTGGACAGCTGAAGCTTCATATTAGCTTCAGATCAACTTTTAAACATGTTTCCACAGAAGGAGGACTGTGGGTTTAGTCCTCCATCACTTCCATAGTAAACATGATGAAGGATCTTCTAATGGTCAGTATGAACAGGAGGAATCATTACAGACACATAAACACACTTCATGTTCATTTGTTCTCCTGACTGTTGTTTTAAGACACTCTTGAAAAACTGTGAAATTGTCCTTTAACTTCTAAGATTGATTGTAATCAGGAAACGAGGCTCTGGCTGATCTTTGTTAGCATTAAAGTACATTAACTACTTAAAATGACATATATAGAATAAAATAATACTATTAATAAGAAAGAAAGATCACCTCTGGGCATTTCCCTTGCCTCTGACTCTGCGTCACAATGACATTTGTCACCACAAAGAAAGAGTTTTTGTCCTAAAAAGAAAAAAAGAAAAAGGAATAAGTTTTACAGTTTCTCCTCTTCAACAAACACAAACTCACCTTTAGGTCTCTTTATCTCCCACCTGTGAGGGTCCGCTGTAGTCCACCACGTCCCAGACCACGTTGCCGACGCCGGGCAGGTTGGTCTGAGCAACACCTTTCACCTTAGCGGTGACAGAACTCACCACCAGGTCGAACTGCTGGTAGTTCCTGTTCCACAACATCATGATGCTGCAAAACAACAACAACACCAATAAACTGTTAATAGTCTCTTTAGATCCAGAGTTTGGTTTGTCCTTTCTGGGCTACTGTAGAAACAAGGCGGCCTCTGTGGAAGAAGACCTGCTCCCTATCTAAGACAGGGGGGTCAAACATGAGGCCCGTGGGCCAGAACCGGCCTGCAGAGGGGTCCAATAGAGCCCACTTTACTTCCTGTCTTCTTTCCCTCTTTTCTTCCCTCCCTCCATCTATCCTTCCTTCCTTCTTGTCTTCTTTCCCTTCCTTCATTCCTTACTTCCTGTCTTCTTTCCCTTCCTTCATTCCTTACTTCCTCCCTCCCTCCCTTCATTCCTTACTTCCTCCCTCCCTCCCTCCCTTCATTCCTTACTTCCTCCCTCCCTCCCTCTCTTCCATCTTTCCTTCCTCCCTTTCTTCCATCTTTCCATTTATCATTCATATCTTCTTTCCTTCCTTCCTTCCTGTCTTCTTTTCCTTCATTCCCTCTTTCTTCCTTCCCTTTCTTCCATCTTTCCATTTATCATTCATATCTTCCTTCCCTTTCCTCCTTCCTGTATTCATGCTTTCTTCCCGTTTTCTTTTCCTTCCTTCCCTCTTTCCCTTCCTTCATTCCTTATTTCCCCCCTTCCTTCCTTCCATCTATCCTTCATGTCTTCTTTTCCTTCCTTCCTTTCTTCTTTGCCGTCCTCCCTTCCTTTCTGTCTTCTTTTCTGTCTTGTGTGTGGCCCTTGAATGAAAATGAGTTTGACCCTCCTGCTCTAGACATTCAGTTTCAATTGTATTTTATTTTGCTAATTATTTGTTTAGCATTTAATTTACTGGTTTATTTTTATTTATTTTATTTTGAGTTTTAGGATACTATGGAGAGCAAAACCGTTAACCCTCACATACTGTTCATATTCTACCCTCGCAGTTTGTTCCCTTCATAGAAAGTGTCTTTACCAAACATTGAAGCACAAATGTGTTTAGAAAGTATCAATAGTCGATCTGACTGATCAATAAATGTGATTAAACCTTGATTCATGTCTCAGAGAGCAGAGAGAGTGTATTTTTTTTTAGCTTTTCCACCACTAAACATCTCCTATCACACAATATCATGTCCTATTTTACCTCAGACATGAAAATATAACATAGCAATAATGATTGAAATGTTATTTTATATGTAAAGTGTAAAATGAGCAGAACTTTATGGAGCTGTGGGGTTTATTGTATAACCATTAGAGCCATCAGTCTTCACTGCTACATCATAAAAATAAATCATCATAACTACTATCTTATTAAAACTATTAACTATTCATTTCACTAAAACACATGTCAATAGATACGGAGATAATTTAACCCAGAACAGCCTCAATGGACCACAATTTTAGGGTAAAAGAAAACATATTAGGATTTTTTTTTTTACAGCTGTCAAAAGAAAACAGAAATGAATCATTGAATTAACTGATCTTTAATTGATTTACAATCCTACATTTTTATAATTATAACTGGACTGTTTTCTAGTATTGCTTTAACCTCCTGCGTCCTCATATGGTGACGTCACATTTTGGGTTTGCTGGACCTTATACTTCATCCTGCTTAACTTTGGCCTGTCATCTTCATCCGCACACATGTTTGTGCCACCTAGTGGTCACAAAAGCACATTACAGTGTGAAAATGGCAGTTTATTTATGCTCAATAAAGTTTGTTGTTTGATACAAATTTGACTAATTTTAGCGAAAACCACAAGCTAAGACACTGCTAATCAAGATATTTGAGGACATTGGGACTTTATTATCATTGATGTAAATGTAAAGGAAATAAATAACTTTATACACTGGTGAATTTATTGTGTTGTAAAGTAAAATAAACCCATTGTCCCCCATATGTGGACATTATTTATTTCAAAAACTACGTCCGGTTCAAAGACGATGCTTAGTTTTTCAACTCATCAGTTCCTACTACTCCCAAATATCTAGGAGACAATTAAAATGAATGCCAATTAAAAGCTGATTTTCAGTCTTGCTTAGTATTTCTGCCTCTTTTTTTAAGTCTTAAGAGTTGTAGGCTATTCCTTTTTACCTCAGCACTCTCTCTTATTGACTGAAGCTCTTAGTGCCCTGTAGTCGTTTAAGTGATTTTCCAGATTTACACATGGATGTTTTTTCGGGTGTGGGCGTCGTAGCTACTTCAGAGTTGAACAGAGTTTTTTTTTTTGGTGCATTGAAGCTTTTTGCATGATGCTTCCAGCGAAGTAGTGAAAGCAGCAGCTGATTGCAACCATGCAGCCGCTCCCAGGAGTCTGCAGACAGCTTTAAATCTACTCACCAGATAATAACCAGGATGCAGCTTTAAATCGACTCACCAGATAATAACCAGGATGCTGCTTTAAAATCGACTCACCAGATAATAACCAGGATGCAGCTTTAAATCTACTCACCAGATAATAACCAGGATGCAGCTTTAAATCTACTCACCAGATAATAACCAGGATGCAGATTTAACTCTACTCACCAGATAATAACCAGGATGCAGCTTTAAATCTACTCACCAGATCACCACCAGGATGGCTGTGTTCAAAGCCCACTTCAAAGACCCGAGCCGGACACTCTGGATCCGGACCAGTTTATTAGTTTCATACTTGCAGAAGCCGAACAGATCGCAGGGCATGGTGGTGCTGCTAAAAGACTCCAGGCTGCTGTCTGCTTGTTTTGTTAGGGGTCGGGTTGGGTTTTTTTTTTGTTTTTTTTGGAGAGGAGGAGGAATCTCTGACTCATGTCTTGACTCTTCTTCCTGTGTGGAGGGTCACATGTCCAGAGTCCTGCAGCTGCTCTCACTTCCATCATTACCAGCATCGTTACAGACTCAGCAGCTGCAAACATCCACACTGACGTCATTATCTAAACTACAGGAATGCTCTGTTATAGCTATTGATCAAGTGTTGTTTGAGTATTTCTATTTTATTCTACTTTATTATTCCTCTCCTCTACATTTCAGAGAGGGAAATATTCTACTTTATAGTCCTCTAAACATTTGTTTCACAGCTATATTCACATCTTATTATATTTATATTTGTGATGAATTTAGATCACTTTGTAGAGGATCTGTCAAAAAAGCATAAAATAAAATGTTTTTTTAAACAATAAAACGTGCAGAATCCCAGGAAGGGTTAATACCCTTTTAAAAGCACCGTGTATCTGTAGGCTATTTTGCATATTAAGTACTTTAATGTTGATACTTTTGTAATTTAACTTAAGATTTTGAATGCCATGACCTTTATTTGAAAAGGAGTATTAAGTTTTAAGTGTTTACTATATATCAATAAAAAGCAATAAAATGCTCTCAATTAAATATTATATTCAATACCTTCATAAACAAAATCTCACACAAGTCAATTCAAGTTCAATGTGGCCCACTTTCCTTCCTGTCTTCTTTTCCATCTGTCCTTCCTCCCTTTCTTCCTTCCTTCCCTCTTTTCTTCCTTCCTTCCTTCCTTCCTTCTTTCTTACCTTCTGTCCTTCTTTCCTTCCCTCATTCTGTCCGTCCATCCTTCGTTCCTTTTTCCTTCTGTCCTTCCTCTCTTTATTCCTTCCTTCCTCCCTTTCTTCCTTCTTTCCCTCTTTCCTTCCTTCCTTCCTATACCTTCCCTTTATTCCATTCCATCCTTCCATCTTTTTTAATGATCCTTGAATGAAAATGAGTTTGACCTCTCTGCTCTAAAACATGTTGACATGATATTACATAATGTATGTTTGGTTTTTTACTTCATTAAACAACACACACACAGTTGTTTACTACCAATCATCCTACTACCTCACGTGTAATTCTGTACTAAATAGAAATAGATAAAGTATGAAGTATAAATTATCACCCAATTCTGTGGTAGACCATTCCAACTTATTACCACAGGTTTTACACTTATTTCTGGAAATTATGGTCAATAGGCCTCATTTCAATTAAATTATACCTCATTTGAGTTAACGCCTGTTGTCCTCCTGGGTCAGAAATGATAGAAAAGTTGAAAAAAAAAAAACAGTTTAAGACCACAGCTGGTACCAGAAAGAATAAGAGAAAAGATGCTGTTAAAAAGACATAATGACAATCTAAAGAAGGTTTTTCTGCAGGATATGAGAGATGATTTCAGTGGTAATAGCGGGAGTTGTCCTGTAGATGGCAGTGTTGTTCCAACTGTGCTCTTAAGTTGGAACAGCAAAGCCTAAACTTCTAATCACTTCACAAACTCCACCTGAAAGGATTTCCTCACACAATATCTGTTAAACAGAAAGTCTGCATCATATATATATATATATATATATAATATTAAATATTTAAATGTATTCTAATGGTCTGCTGCAGAAACAAAACCCAAGAATGTGTCCATTCCTGTCTCTGAGATAAAGACGTTCTTGTTCCCAGCAGGACAAACGAATTGCTGTGAGGAAAAAACGGACCAGACAATGACGGCCTCTCAGTCCCTGAATCAGTCATGTGTGTCACTGTGTAGGAGCTCCAACAGCAGCCATGAAATATGCCCACTATCTACTGTCTGTTATCTCTTCACCCTGCATGCCTATAACATACTGTTGTAAGTCATGCATATAATGTTTAAAAATGTCAGAAAGTCTTTTTGTTTATATGATTTTGAGGCAAACTTCTAATATTTGTGGTGTAGACATTTAAAGCATTCATTAGTTTCCATATTAAACTGTTCAGCTTTGTCTCTTCACACAATAACTCTCGTGTATATTAGAGATTTATCTTTTTTTCCCCCTACTGACCCCCAAAATTCCTCTAATGTCCCACAAAAGAGCAACAAACCTTGAGTTGTGTGAGTTGTTTCTATTTAAGAAGCAAACCACAGTTTCAGTTTTAGTCAATTTCGAGATTTTGTTCAGAATTTATTGAATGAAAATGTATCATGTTTAATTTCTGCTTGATGTCAGCTGGAAAAAGAGATTTTAGGATAAATAAAAACAACAACAGCTGTGAAGACACTTTATTACCTGAAAACTGACACAAACTCCACATACATGATGACAAACCTACACAACACCTCTGCTAATAAAAAAAGTACCTCACAGCAATGAAATGACAACAGATTGTGGGGCTTTTTTTTTTTGGCACGAATGAGTCGAACATCCTCAGCTGAACATCTTCTTAAAATGTGGTTTCATCACCTCCAGCACGCCAGTGTTTTCCAGCGTCTGCGGCAGACTGTTCGCCTTCATGATCCCCTCGTGAGCTTCATCGAACAGCTTCACGCCGACCTCCTTCTTCACTCGCTCTGCCCAGGCGTTCAGCTTCGGCCGGCTTTCAAACACGTTCAGGCCGGTTCCAACAGGCTGCAAAAAAACACACGGACATATTAACTATCAAACACACTTAATAAAAGTCCTACTTAAAATAATCGTTACCACTTTGGGAAAATCCACTTTAACATGAATCTTCCCAACAAGACTAAAATAAAGGTTGAAACTGCAGAAGTGAGCTGCAACGCTTATTTAACCTTTGTGTCGTCCTCCCGGGTCAAATTGACCCCGTCTGTTTTGACTGTTCCTTCCTTCCTTCCTTCCTTCCGTCTGTCCTTCCTCCCTCACTCCTTTCTCTTTCTTTCTTTCCTCCCTTCCTTCTTTCCTCTGTCCTTCTTTCCTTCCTTCCTCCCTTCCTCTTTTCCTTTCTCCCTCCCTCCTACAGTACCTTCCTTCTTTCCTCCCTCCCTCCTACCTTCCTTCCTTCCTTCTTTCCTCCATCCTTCCTTCCTCCCTTCCTTCTTTCCTCTGTCCTTCTTTCCTTCCTACCTCCCTACCCCTTTTCCTTTCCCCCTCCCTCCCTCCCTCCGTCCTTCCTTCTTTCCTCCCTCCCTCCTCACTTCCTTCCTTCCCTCCTTCCTTCCTTCCTTCCCTCCTTCCTTCCTTCCTCCCTCCTTTCCTTCCTTCATCCTTCCTCCCTTCCATCCTTCCTTCCTCCCTCCCTCCCTTCCTTCTTTCCTTTCCTCCTTTCCTTCCTTCCTTCTGTCTTCATCCCTTCCTTCCTCCTTTCCTTCCTTCTTCCTCCCTTCCCTCCTTCCTTCCTCCCTCCTTTCCTTCCTTCTTCCTCCCTTCCCTCCTTCCTTCCTCCCTCCTTTCCTTCCTTCTTCCTCCCTTCCTCCCTTGACTCGAGGACAACAGGAGGGTTAAAGGTAAGTAACTCCCCAACCATAATAGCAGTCTGTGTTCTTACTTACATTATTGTTGTTGTAATATATTATTATATATATTATCATTATATCAGTGGAATAAAATGATCTTCTAATGACAATAATATCGTTTATAGCGATTGTTTCTGAGACAATATATCGTCCAATAATCGTAGTTATTGTGACAGGTCTAGTCCTCGTCACAGTGTACTTATCACAATAAAAAGTATTATAAAGCTGCATATTTATAATGAAATGTGTAGGCTATTCTGCACACTTATTTTCTTCCCATGTGTCTTTGTGTGTGTCTTTCCTTTGCCTGTACTTTTCTAAAATATCCACGAAAAGGACGAGGACAAAGGAAATACATCACAAAGAAGTGCAACTACGGGCCCATAGTGATTTATTTGACTTAATTTTATTTATTCAACCGTCTTTTTTACTACTTGGGACAATCCTTTTTATTCTATCTTTATTTCCTGATTGTTTCCCACCTTTTATGTCTAGTTTTTACTTTATCACATTTCCTCTTTAGTTGTTTCATTATTTCATTTTCTTCTTATCTTTGTTTTCCTTTTAACACCCCCCCCCCCCCCACACACCCACATTTCTGATTTTACCCACTTTATTTTACACTGACTTTATTCTATTACTTATTTAGATTCATGAGAATTATGATAGCGTTTCCTCATTTTCTGTTTTTATTGAGTCGTTGTTTTAGTATGTAAAGCATGACTATGAAAGAAAAGTGCTATAAAAATAACGTTTGATTGATTTATTGATGAGTGAGAGGTCGCAGTTTGCTCTGAGTTCGTGGAAAAAGTATCTTAAAACTCACAGCTATAATCTCACATCACTCTATTTTTTCATGGTACAGTTTTTTTCTTTTAATTATCACTGACACGTAAATGGAAACATATTCGGGCAGGAAGGGGGGATGTTATGCAATCATCTTGGTTAACATTGGGGTAAGTTATTTTGATGAGGTTTCATTAAGTCAATCTGATAAATAAATATGCATATATACACTGATTAAAATCTAGTTTCCTCCCACATGAACTGATGCTATTTCCTGTGAGATCAGGATCAAACTGTTGTATCCTGCAGCAGCAGCAGCAGCAGCAGTATGAGCAGCAGCAGCAGTTATAGCAGCAGAAGAAGCTCTTATTTTTTTACCTGCATGATCTCCACTATAGCCACCAAATCAGCCACAGAGATTTTGTCGCCGGCGATGAACGGTTTGTTCTCGATGAATTTCTCCTCCAGCATCTTGAGCGACTGATTCAGCTCCTCGACTGCAGCGTCCATCTTCTCCTTCGGGACGTCGCAGCCCATGACAAGACGATACATAGTCTGCACGGAGAGAGACACGTGTAAATAGATACAGCTTAAGTAGAAGCAGTAACATTCAGACTTCTGTTGTTATGTGTTATGCATTAAAGCGGACACATGATGCACAATTTCAGGTGTAAATTCATCGTCTGGGGCTCTACAGGAACATTTTTGGATGACTTACACTTAAAAAAACCTCCTTGCTTATCTTAAAATCAGTTCAACCTCTGTCTGAAACCATTTCCACACTAAACCGACTAAATTCATAAACACACTTTTCCTGTCCATTTCATCCCTGCGGACTCCAGACTGAAACTTTTCCAGAGCTTTTCCATAACGTCCTCCAGCATAGGTCTGTCACAATAATTATCAACTAATGGTACAATAACCTAACCTAACCCTAATTATCAACATCATCGTCTCTATATTTGTATTTATCGTATGAGACCTGGCTATGACCCTGATCATTTACTGTGTAAGTCCTGAGTGGAGACTGCAGAAGAATTAAAAGTAAATAACTCTGTCCCCCAAACCATTATATCAATGGTGTAAAATGATAATATCAAATATTGTTTATTGCGATTATTTCTGAGACAACATATCGTCCAATTAACTTTGATGTGTCATCTTCATCCGCACACACGTTTCTGTGCCACCTAGTGGTCACAAAAGCACAATACAGTGTGAAAATTACATGGCAGGCACAATTTTGTTTATTTATGCTTAATAAAGTTTGTAGTTTGATACAAATTTGACTAATTTTAGCGAAAACAACAAGCTACGACGCTACTAATAAAGACATTTAAGGACATTGGGACTTTATTATCATTGGTGTAAATGTAAAGGAAATAACTAATTTTATACACTGGTGAATTAATTGTGTTATACAGTAAAATAAACCCATTGTCCCTTATTGGAGGGGAACTATTTATTTCAAAAACTACATCCTGTTCAAAGATGATGCTTAGTTTTTCTACTCATCAGGTCCTACTACTCCTATGAGACAATTAAAATGCATGCCAAATGAAAGCTTGTGAGGTTGAAAATGTCCATTTGGTGTTGTACAGTAGAAGGCACGAGGAAAACAAAGCTTTGCAGAAACTCTGTGATATTACTAACAAAACAGGTGATGGCACATGAGAAAAACAATGACAGCTTGTTTAGAGTTAAATGCAGCTAACTTGCTCCTTTGTCTCCACACGTGCTCAATAGAAGAAGAATTACCTGTTTGGGGGCATTTTAATGTAGGTGGAGGTATTTGCATAAACAAGCTCATCTCTGTTTTTACTCTTTGGAGTTTTGGCGCCATTTCTAAACAATCTGCAGTAACCTTTGTGTTCATCCTGTGCAGCAGTGTGACTTTTAAGATAACAACAGAGATCTACAGCACAGACGAATAAGACATATCAGGCTTTGATACACACATAATACTTGTAAATAGATCAGTTCATTACTGGTTGATTTGTTGACTATAAGAGAAACAAAACATCGCCAGAATGATCCTTTAAAAGTGTTGGTGGGGAGTTTTTCCTTATTTGAATCTGAGGGTCAGTGTAAGGATAGAGGATGTTTTTTATACTGTACAGATTGTAACGCCCACTGAGGCAAATGTGTGATTTGTGATATTGGGCTTTAAAAATTGTATTTACTCATGTTTGTGAATTTAATAACCAGATTCTAAACAATAAACATGAATACATCTGACAACATTATGTTCCTTCCCTTAATTATCTTCCCTTACTGAAAATATATTTTTATCACCACTGTCAAACAATGGAAGAAAATATTACTGTCATCAGGAGACATTATGGTCATTATTATCAAGCTGTAGTAAATTCATAAACCAGAGATATAAAAGATATATTGATGTCTGCACTTTAAGGACTAACTCAGAGGTAGAACATATAAAATGCATGAAAATACAATATAAATACTTTCAAATATAAAGAGTTTTACTTCATCTTATCTATACTGGGGTGTAAGTCAGTAGTAGTTATAACAATGTGTTGTTTGGCTTATCAAAGCATCTTGTCACAGAATGACTAATTGAACTTTGTGTGTGGTGCATTAGGTCAGGAGAGGTTATGATTATCATGATCTGGGACTCGTACCCTGAGCAGGAAGACCTTGGACCCTTGAGCTCTGATGCTGGTGTGCTGCCAGGACATGTACTCATTAACACGAGCTCTCTTCTGCAGGTCAGCTGGATACCAGTGATCTGCAACCGTAGACGCATGTTTCTGCGCCATGTACTTCAGGATGGCAACGCTGCAGAGAAGAGAGCATGAGAAACCAATGAGGCCAAACAAACTAACGTTTTAATCACAGCAAAATGACACAATCACATGTATTATTGTAGTGATGTGAAATGTAGTAGAAATAAGTATCTTATTATACAAAGCAATCACAAGTAGATGTTGGGATGTTTAAGATCAAAGTGTGAGTCAGGGGCGATAAAGCTAAAAGCAGTTTTTCTAGGTTTAGACCGAACTCGTGGAACATGAAGTAAAAGCCAGTCAGTAAAGCAGGTTTTGGGGTTTTATAGATAAAGAGATACCAGTGAGTATCAAGTCTATCTTTGAGAGAGGACAATCCAACATTACTATACAAAATACAACGATGTGTACCATACACATCTCTGGAAATAATTCTTAAGGCAGAGTGATGAACAGATATAAGAGGTTTGAGAGTTGAAGAGGATGTGTGTCTATAAATGACATCACCATTGTCCAGGACCGACATAAAACTGCGAAGACATGGGGAAGATGACTTTGTGTAGAAATAACCAACTTTTTGCCTGAGTTGGCAATCTGTGATTCTCTCAATTATCAGTGCATCAGTAGTAAAAATACAGAAATCATTATAGTCCATGGTTCTTGATCTGAAAAAACAACATGAACTTTGTTTTGTCAGCATTTAACACAAGTTTTAGATCTTTAACAGCATCTTGCACAAGGTTTAAAGAGCACTGTAGGTTTTTAAATGCAAGATGTAGAGAGCCAGAAATATAATGTGTCATCTGTATATAGATGGGCATGACAGTTTGCCAAAGATGAAATAATAGTGTTTATATAAAGAGTAAAATATCGACGACCACATAAAATGACTTGTGTATAAGTGTATTTACTAAAGTGGTGATGTCCGTAGATGCTCCCATTGTGGACCAGGACAGGAGCTACCTGACAATCACGCCATTTTTTAATGTTTTAGCACAGAAATAACTCACATGTATTGATTAAATATATTAAAGACCTTATGTTTAAACTTTAATGCCTCAAAACAACAATCAGGATCACTGTAAGTCCCACAAACCATCATAGTTCTATTAAAGTTGGAGCAGTGGTGGCTAAAATATTAAAGATTTGTTTTCAACATTTCTTCTCAAAGCCAGTCTGTGTGAATTTACAGTTATTTAATCTCAGCCGGATCAAACCCAAACATCATTTCAATCCTGCATTTATTCAACACAGATATAACTGTGCTTGTGATGTGCAAATGTTCATACCGGCAATCAGATACAATCAAGGAAGGAGTCAGAAAACTTTGCATAATGTAATTTGTCTGTCTAATGGCTGTGAAACATGGCGGGGCGGCTTAGTTGGTTTCAGATGCATGAGTGAGCTGTGGAAAAAAAAAAACCCTGCTTTTGTTGAGTTTTTGAAATGTAACTTCTCAATGCTTTTAATGTTAAATTAGAGTCCCACGCTAATGCTAACACTGCACTCATATAACATTGTTGGACTTATGATGCACAGTTTAAAAAACAGATATAAATCAATGCAGTAGAACCGGAGATATATCACTTTTTTATTGCATGAATGTTTCAAAACCTGGCAGCTATATTGACTGAGACTGGGCTGTGTTATGCTAGTAGCAGCTTAGATGAGGAACTACAGAGGTCTGCTAACCATGGGTGTCTTTCTAACTCTACGCCCCTACTTTTTTTGGTACTTTTTTTAGACTTGTAGTCTACAGCCCCAACCAATTCTGACTCAGATGAAATCACTTCCTCTGGAGCCACAAAAGGATTTATACTACTTTTTACACTGAGAACACCTGAAAACACATTTTGAGGTATGAAATTGGTTCTCAATCGGTACACAAATTACAAATCCAATCATCTCTATTGTACTGCAACAGAGGCAGCAGATGAAACCCTAACTATCTCAGACTCACCAAGGGAGCAAGTTTGAAAATACAGGAAATATTTTTATAATTTGGCTGAATTGAAACTTTAAACCATCACAGCAGCTTTTCTTTCTCACAGGTTTCCATCATAAGCTTCCTGTCTAAAAACTGGAGGGGAAAGACTTTAAATCATCTGTAGCTGTAAAGGGAGTCTCTGTACCTCTCTGTCAGAACGAAGCTGCCGTCCTTCATGGCAGGAACCTTCTTCATCATGGAGACCTTTCCAAACTCCTCGCTGTGTTGCTGCCCTGAGACAGAAAAGGCACAAACGAAGAAACACAGCTGTTAAAAATCTTGGTTTGGTCATATAAAGTGAATCATGTCATGAAAATGCATTAGAAACATGATAAAATACTGATTGTGTATTCATGCTCTCCATATCTGCCTCTCTTTTATCTACTCTCAAACACTTCTCGCCTATTTTCTTTTCTCAGCGGGTCTCTGCTATACTCGATCACCTCACGGACACAGGAATGTTTTGTCTGGGTGCTTTGACCTTTGACCCTCATCATCCCATCCACTGGGTGTTTGTAGAGTCGGTTATCCAAGAGTTAATCGAGAGCAGCTGTGGATATGACTGTCAGCTTTTACAGTGTGAAACCCTCTCTAAATGTGTGTGCTTACAGAGCATATACAAATCCTTGAACTCTCAACTTACAAACATGTAGAGGGGGGAAAAAATTGGCCGGAAATTTAACTACATATTTCTAAGGTTCGGGTTTATGTAACAAGCTCAAATACTGCAGGACATTCAACTCTGCAAACCCAACAAACTCATATATCTGTTTTATTCCAAGAGCTCAAAAAAGTCTAATTAACCTCATATTTCAAGGGAGAATGTCAACAAAAAAGCCTAAAGTCATAACTAACAGAATGCTATGCTATACATGTATTTTTCAATTTATGTTTGTATCAAATTGTTTACTTGAACATTTTCCTATTCAACCAACATTTCAATAGCACAAGGCCTCATTTCCAAAAAAGCGTCTTAAAGAAAAGGTTCACAGTTTTTCAAGAGTGTCTTAAAACAAGCGTGAAATGCCCACATAAACACTAAAAGAGGCCTGACGCAATCTGCAACCTCAACGCCAGATACCAAATACCGACATTAAAGCTGGAGTCTCTCTACTCTCTCTGGCAGTGAGAGTAATTACAAGAACACTGTCAACATGAGCTTATGTCACAGACCTGGCATAGCCCACAAAATGACTTGATTCACCGTCAAGAATTTGATCCATTTGGTCTGATAACATTTGGAAAGTCTAGAAAAGCAACACAATTAAATTATTTTAACCACATTCAAGATAGCAGAGAGCTAACCACAAGTCTAGCGCCATCTCTAATGCAGGAGTCCTGCCTATACAACATGCGCAGTATGCATTGATCCAACGGGCGCGGGAAACCAGGCTTGACATTTAAAAACGTTGTCTATAATGAAAGACAGAGATTTAACTGGTGGTGATAGACGTGTTTGATAAGATCTTTAATATAACAGAGATAATTTATAGCTCCTACCCTTTGGAACTCGCTCCCTCAGGACATTCGTCAAGCACCAACTCTTGACTATTTTAAATCAAAGTTGAAAAGGCACAGGTTCCTGCAGTGTTCCTAAATGTGTGTTTTTGTCTGTAATATACTGTTGTTGTCTGTGTTTCTTGTAAAAAAAAATTGTGAAGCTACCCTGGGTTTTTCTGCTCTGAGTTACTCGTACTGTCATCAACAAATCGGACCAGGGTTCAAGTTACGAAGCACTACGCATCATAACTCTCGTGAATGACAGTGACAATGACTGCACTACAAGTTATTATTCATTTGAAAGTCAAACACTTGAGGCCATGAAAAAATAAAACATGGATTTCTCTTCTCATTGACCCTAAATGTGATGTTTTACATACCTCTACAGACCTCATTTGTTCTAAACTTTTTTATAAAAACATGTTAGAGACTCATTCTGTTCGTGTACAAGATGAAAAAATGAAACTCAACTTCAAAAATGTCTCCAGCAGGATCTCTGATGTCAGCAGTGATTTGTGTTATTCTTTGTTTATACACTAAAGCACGACCTGTATCTATAGCAACCATAGAACAACCTGTATCTATAGCAACCATAGAACAACCTGTATCTATAGCAACCATAGAACAACATGTATCTATAGCAACCATAGAACAACCTGTATCTATAGCAACCATAGAACAACCTGTATCTATAGCAACCATAACACAATATGATGGTCTGTCTGTGCATTACATACCTCATACAAGTGGAAAAGATTGATCAGCAATTTGCACAAGAGTAAAAAATGTGACAACCAACCCCGGTCTCCCCTATTATTGTAAGATAAGAAATGTCGTTTTCAGAGCTCAAGTTGTTCTGGGAAATGAAAACAACTTTGTTTCAACTGATATCACAACACACATATCTCTTCTTGCCTATGTTCATATTGCTGTGTTAGCCACTATGATTCACAAATAGTTAAGTGTGTTTTTATATGCCTAGTGTTTTCACCTGTTTCACACAAAGTCACATATTTAATTGGGTAAACTTCTGTAAATGCCTCACACATTATGAGCAAAAATGAAAAAAACATAATAATGCTTTTTTTTTTTAAATACTGATTTTATGGCACATAATAAGAGATAAATAAGCAATTAACACTGGGACTTTCTGACTGAAAACGCAATGTTAGTTAAATTAGAGATCATCACTAGGAAGTTAGTTTCAGGTTGAATATTCTTCAGATATTCATTGCGGGTTCAACGGTGCTTTCTACCTCGCTTTCACTCAGTGCAAAGTTAATGCACAATGGTTTTGCGATATGGCACTTATCAGACTCACCTCAACTTAACCCCTTGCATTATGTTCAGGGTCAAATTTGACACGTTTTAACATGTGACATCTGTAAAAACACTCAATACACATTTCTGCTAGGTGGACTTTTCCTAATGTGCAAAATATACAAAAATGGAGACAAAATGCTCCTTTTTCTTCTTTTTTTCTTGCAAATTTTTTTACATGCAAATGTCCGAATTTGACCTGTGTTTATTACAGAATTTTTCACATTCTATAAAAAAGTCCCCCTGGATTATAATATAGTGATTGTGAATGTCTTTTTTCCCCATAAATAAATAGAATACTCTCTGACGCTCTCTGACTGACAGCTTCGTTAATAAGGATAAATTAAAAATATTTTAATCAATTTATGAATTTAATGAATGTCAAGTGGTGTAAAGGCAGAATATGAACAGTATGTGAGGGTTAATGGGTTTACCTGCACCTTTTATTTTATATTACTTTTATAAGAAAATCCAGTAATTTCCTGTGTGTGTGTGTGTGTGTGTGTGTGGGGGGGGGGGGGGGGGGGGGGTCGTTTTTCTTCAAAAGCATCCATATAATTGGACCTATAGACCCCAGATCAATGCACAATGGTTATGCTATGCAAACAGACCCACCTCAAATAATTGTTGTTTTTTTGCATCTTCTATTTTACTTAAAAATGTTTTTTAATCTATTCATTTTCTATGGTTTTTCTTCAATAGCTTCCATATAATTGGACCTATAGACCCAAGATAAATGCACATTGGTTCTGCTATGCAAACCGACACACCTCTAATATCTGTTGTGTTTTGCACCTTCTATTTTACTTAAACACGTTTTAAAATCTATTAATGTTCTATGAAAGTGTTTGATTTGGGTTTTTCAGACCCCAAATCAATGCACAATGGATTATAAATTAGACACAATTAGCCTCCTATCTGAAACTCAAAGTTTTACTGCTCCCTGCCTCTTGTCTCTGTGTATGTTTAGGATTACCTGCAGTCAGGCTGATCAACTTGAACTCAAAGGGAATCCCGGCCGCTTTGGCGAACAGGTAAACGGACCGGCATGGCTGTGAGATCAGGTCCAGGTAGAGCTCCATCATGTCTGGATGTAAAAGGCTGCAGATATTAAACCGTGTTCCTCTTGTGTGTTTTCAGTCCTCTCCTGCAGCGTCTGTCAGTCACTATCCTCTGTCAGCCCAGCTTTACAGCGGCAGACCCCGCCTCTCTCTGCCTCTGCTGCTGTATAAAGCTCAATGATTTTTAAGTGTTGGCGACAGTTCAAAGTGAGCAGGTCGTCGTGGTTGAGCAGACTAACCTTCGACCTCAACTCGGCCCAACATTTTGTAAACACTGCTGAGACAGTCACTTTTTTTTTTATCTGCCTGGCAATTGCGATCAAGTCTGGTCTGTTCTAATGAGTTCAGAGTACTTACAGATCCCCTCCAGACATGCGTTAAGATATACACAAATACTCTGCTTGGAACAATTATGCATAACCCAAAACAGCTTTAAAAATAATATAATATGCATAAAAAATACTTAAAGTTACATTTACTCCTCCCTCATTATAATTGGCTTTTAATTTTGCTCCTTTTATGCTTGTATTTACATAGTCTATATACGCCTGCCTTTGTGAAGCACTTTGATGCACAATCTTTTCCCGTTTAAAGTGCTATATAAATAAAAAAATACACTTGAAACTTGAAGATGCTTCTTACTCCATTCTCGGTGTTTGGAGGCTTCTACATCACACTTGTGTATGATGCTTTCTTTAATAATTAAAAACAATCAGTCCACACACATGACTGCGATCAGTAAAATCATTTAGCAATCAATAAATGTGCAAAATAGCAGCAAACAACTACAAATATTTACGAAAAGAACAGAATGCACCAGCAGGATTACGGTAATTTAGGCTTTCATTGTGACAAAGGATGTAACAGATTAAAAACGTTGATGACTCTTCACTGCTGACTCGATTTTGATCAACCGTCTGCAGACGTGGAGGCTTCAGACTGATCGACAGAGCTGGATGTTTTCTGGCTGCAGAGTTTCCTGAGGGGCGAACAGAGCTGGAGCATCAATATAAAGAACATATTTACATGTAAAATAAGCCAGGTATGGTATAGACAGAAAGCCAGCATGATCACAATGAGCTGGTCTAGTTAACAGGCTGCAGGAGCTGTTTATTAGTTTGTTCCATTAATAATTAGTATTTGTTTTGATCTCTGAGATTAAGCACTTAAAACAATATTTCATCACGTACTAAATACTGGGGCAGTAATTTACAAATCTAGAAAGTGGCTCATTTCCAGTTTAAAACACAGGTCACCAGTCACAGTTGAGCTCTGTTGTTCTTTTTTACTGGATGACTTAACACACACTTAACACTTAAACAAACACAAAGGGAGGGTAGGTTTGTTTGTTCTGCACCTTTAGACAACAAATCTACACATACCTAGTGCATAATGAATACAATGAACAGGTGAACACATAAAAGGAGGGATGATTGACTCATGTTTCATAACTCAAACAGTAAAAGGATCTACGCTGCCCCCTGGAGACCAAACCCTTGAACTTCTTCTACGTCCTCTTGCACCTGTTGAGAGGCTGCTGGTTGCTGCTGCAGGACTGAGCAGCGTCTGTCCTCGATGCTTTCGGTCTGCGGTTCCACCTGGGACACGGTACGAGTCCGAACTCGGCCGCACTGTATTTGGCCAACAGGAAGGCAGGAATCTCTGCTCTGTGAAGTAGAGACATGATGATGAGAACAAGTGAAGTTCTGCTCCTCAATACAAGTTTGACAATAATAAGTTTGATTATCTCATCAAAAAATGTAGAGTCACACAGAGTGGTTATTGTGCTTTGAAGTGATGCTGTGATTTGCTGACTCTAAAAGTTCACTGAGGGGACTAAGACCTTAAATTCAACCCTACGATACAGAAGTGAGAGTATGTTTCCCCTTTCTGTAAGTGCAGAAGGCCACGACACCGATACCAGGGAGGAAAAAAGTAAAACAATGCGGGACTAATAGCGGACAGTTTATGCAACCCAGCTGTTCCACTGAAGGATTTAGGGTTCCTGTGGGCTAATTAAGAGGAACTGGCACCAAATACATTATCTATTTTGACAGATCGAAGACCTGAGACAACAAAAATTAAAGCATATGACACGTCCACCTATGATATGGAAAACCCCCAAAGTAGGACAAAAGAATCCAGTGTGAGCCAATGAGGATGTGGCACATAGCATCACCCAAACTGCAAGTTATATAAGGAATTAAAAATGCATATTCAGGGCTTCTTCTCCAGAACTTTCGAGCGAAGTAGACCAAGTCTGCAGCTGCGTATAATTCTTTGCTTTGTCAAATAAACACTTTGACTTTTGAACTCTCAAACATCGACTGCATCGCTTTCTTCAAATTTTGAACACGAAAAGAGAGACAGACAGAAAGAGAGGCAGATTGAGAGAGAGACAGACAGACAGAGAGAGAGAGAGAGAGAGAGAGAGAGAGAGAGAGAGAGAGACAGACAGACAGACAGACAGACAGACAGACAGAGAGAGGCAGAGAGAGGGAGACAGACAGACAGAGAGAGAGACAGACAGAAAGAGAGAGGCCGAGAGACAGACAGACAGAGAGAGAGAGGCAGAGAGAGAGAGAGAGAGAGACAGACAGACAGACAGACAGAGAGAGAGAGACAGACAGACAAAGAGAGAGACAGACAGAAAGAGAGGACAGACAGAGAGAGAGATTACGTTTGGTTTATTATGTTATTGGCTGCTACAAGCCATCATTATGATGAGGCTGAGAGAGGTCCATCATCAGTTGAGACAGCCATACCCTAGTGGGTTCGAGTTTCTAAAATGTGAATATTTTCTGGTTTCTTTAGTCATCTATGACAGTAAACTGAATATGTTTGGGTTGTAGAGAATACAAGATATCTGAGAACTTCATCTTGGGCTTTGTCATATCAGAAAAATGTCATTCAATGTTTCCATTGATCAGTATATCTCTCTGGCATTGTTGAGCCAGGGAGGAGGGACCAACTTTGAATGCTGTTATCACAAACACCAACCAACAAATCCTGCATCGTATCGTAACACCCTTCTGAGTCTTCTTTGTCGTCTTTTATTATTATTGTTGTTGTTATTATTACCAAAATCACAATGTGTAACTAAATGCAAATGTGTCACCGTCACAAGAAAATGGTGAAATACTCATAACTCACATATGAAATAAGATCATTTGTATAGAAATATGATTATTTTTCATATATTTCATTGCTCTTATGGGGTGAAAGGATCATAGGCATTGGGGCAGTCCATGTAAGTTCTTTAAAAAAAAAAATCATTAATTCATTTTCTTAACTTGCATTTTCCTCCTCATTGGAAAGAGGCACTATTATCAGCATTGCATTGCGTTTGCTGACCAATCCAGATATACTCTCACTTCTGTCTCTTAGGGTTGAATTAAAGGTCTTAGTCTTCCAGTGAACTTTTGAGTCAGCAACACACAACATCACTTCAAACCACAATAACCACTCTGTCTGACTCTACATTTGTTTGATGAGATAAGCAACTTATTGGTGTTACATTAGGTCTGATTAGAATTGATTAATAAAATGATACACAACCTCACACATCTTAAGCTGGTTTAAGCTGTTTTTTTTTCAGAAGGGTAGTTGTAGACTTTTCCGACCCCCCACAGAAATCGTGACTTCAGGCTACAAAAGCTACTCGCCATCTCCGCTTCTGTTTAAATATATTTACTTAAAGCAGTCTTATTATCGTCGGTTTACTGCAGGATAATGAATAATGATAGAATAGTAAATCGGGAGGGAGATGGTTTTTATGGGGAATTCGTTGAACTTTGTTTGGTATCACTAGTTTCACTACAGAGCGAAGCTTGTACGAAATAGAAGGAAACACTGAAACCTTTTAGTAGTTTTTACGGCTGAGAAACTGACCTGTTTATCGGTGGTAGCAGAGGGTGAGTCCGGGTTCTGGTTCTCCTCCATGCTGCTCTTGTAGTAGTACTGCTCTGTGAAAAAGTCACAAAGCGTCCGCTTGTTCCTATATCCATCTTGTACAATGAAGATTGAAAAAGGAAGTCGAGTGCCGGAAACAGCCTTCAAAGTAAAAGTTGGGCGTTTTGAAGCGTGTTGGCCGCAGCTGTCAGTTTAAGGAGAACAAAATGAAATAAATACAACCTAACAAAAAATAACCTAAATAATTTAGATAATTTATTTAATATTACACTGCCTCTCTCCCATTTGAAACGGTGCGACACGAACCGCCGTGTGCGCACAATTAACCCTTCGACTGCTTCTGATTTTTCTTAAGCTTTTAATCATTCTGTGCTACATACTGAGGATCAGTATGGTACTCTTACTCCTGATGAACTTTTAGACACTTTTAATTGTACTTGCATTGACATATTGGATTTGTTGGCGCCTTTTAGGTGTAAACGCCCCAAGCCAGTAACAGAGCCATGGCTTAATGACACCACTCGCACTTTAAGACGTGTATGTAGACGCGCCGAGAGGAAGTGGAAGAAAGATCATCTACACGTTTCTTTGGACATTTTTAAAAACAGTCTATTGCAGTATCAAAAAGCTGTTAAAACTGCCAAGTCTGTTCTTATCAAATCTTGTGTCTGCTAATAGCCATAAACCTCAGTTCCTTTTCAACACCTTAAATACTCTTTTAAACCCCTGTGACCACAATGGTGTTGTTCCTTCACTTAAGCTGTGTGAAGATTTCCTAAGGTTTTTCATTGACAAGATCTCAGATATTAGGTCCTCTCTTTTGCCGTCTGCATTGGATCCTGCCGTCTCTCCCATTTGCCCTGATGTTTTTGACACATTTGAGCAAGTGTCTCTTTCAGCTTTAACTGATATTGTCCAGCACCTCAGGCCTTCTCACTGTCCTCTTGACAGCATCCCACCCCGTCTTTTTAAGGACGTTTCCATATTATGGGCCCTGTGTTATGGATCTGATAAATTCATCTTTGATGTCTGGATGTGTCCCAGCTGCCTTTAAACATGCTGTGGTCCAGCCCCTCATCAAAAAACATAATCTTGACCCCACAGTTTTATCCAACTTTAGGCCTATCTCCAAGCTTCCTTTTCTTTCTAAGGTCTTGGAGAAGGTGGTTAATGAACAGCTGCAGTCTTTTATTGATCTAAATGGCATTTCAGAGAAGTTCCAGTCTGGTTTTAAGTCACGCCATAGCACTGAAACAGCACTTTTAAGAATTTTAAATGACCTTCTTTTAACAGTTGACTCTGGTAAATCTGCTATCCTGGTCCTTCTGGATCTGACAGCTGCCTTTGACACAGTGGATCACAACATCCTCCTGTCTCGCTTAAACACCTGTGTGGGCATTAAGGGTACCGTTCTTAAGTGGTTTCAGTCATATCTCTCAGACAGGAGCTTCTCTGTCCAGCTGGGCCAGTATTCTTCGGCCACTTCGCCGCTGAGCTGTGGGGTGCCTCAGGGCTCTATTGATGGTTATGACAGCGCCATTGGCACCCTGAAGTCTCACTGTCACCCTTTTGCAAGGAACCTTGGTGTTATCTTGGACAGTGACTTTAGGTTCGATAAACAGATAAGCTCTATTGTTAAAACGAGCTTCTTCCAGCTAAGACTAGTAACTAAAGTAAAGGCTTATCTCCCTAGAAAGGATCTTGAGAAAGTTATCCACACCTTTATTACATCACGCCTAGACTACTGTAACTCTTTACTTGTTGGTCTCGACCAGTCAGCAATGCGTCGGTTACAGGTTGTCCAGAATGCAGCTGCCCGCCTGCTGACTGGAAAGAAACGGCGTGATCATATCAGTCCCGTCCTTGCATCTTTGCACAGAAAGAGTCAGATTGAGCACTTTAAAACACTGCTGAAAACCCATCTTTTCTCCTTGGCGTTCAGCCACAGCTAGGCGAGAATCCTTGGCTCTTATTTTATTTTATTGTATTTTTATCTTTACTTTTACTCTTTTTTAAATTGAGCTCTTATTATTCCTTTACTGTTTTATTTATTATTATATTTGTGTCTGATTATATTGTATTTTAATAACTGTACAGCACTTTGGTTCAACTGAGGTTGTTTTTAAATGTGCTTTATAAATAAAGTTTGACTTGACTTGATATTTCCGCCACTTTCCCACAACTGAGAGATAATCACCGGGATTTTCAAAGTAAACACATCGTGTTCGAGACGGAGACTGAGCTGCTGCTGCTGCTTATATAACTTATTGTTATACATTTAAATTACTATAGATCATATTCTTGCAACTTAAATTGAATTGTATTTATAAACGTCTGATAACAACCTAAACAACGTGACACGAGGAATTCTTAAACAGGCCAACAGCCTTAATGACTACTGAAAATTAAAGACCTAGCCATGTTTTGTGTGCTGTGTTCAGAAGACATTTAGCATTTTAATAGGCTTTTAACTATGGCAAGAGAGGATAAAATACACCAGTAATAATGACTTTATTTCATGAATTATTTTAATGACATAATTAGACCATGTGTATACCAGAGCTGTTTACAAGTCATTTTTTACAAGTCCAAGTCAAGTCTCAAGTCTTTGAGGGTCAAGTCCAAGTCAAGTCTCAAGTCTCTCGCCAACACTAAATAAAATTCAAATTCTAACCTTAGAGCTGTACAATCCTTCATCCTGATCAGTTAGCCTTGCGAGCACCTGCCCATGTCTGTTTTTGTGGTGTGCTGTCACTGAAGTTTGTATGTATGTATCTGTTTGTATGTTGAGATGCCCTCTCCTGAAACTGTTACCAAATCTACCTTCGGCTATTACCTTGACCTAGGACAGTATGAAAATGTATCAATTGTAGGTTCACTATAGAGAATCTACTGCAATGTGATGTGAAGAAACATACACTAAGAATTATTTCAATTCCATAACTGTATTTTCTTCAACAAAAAAATAATTATTTTAACAATGTTTTAAAATATAACAAAATGAACAAAACATGAACATCACAGAAACACTGCAGTTTAACACTGTGGTACAAACACATGTTCATTATTTTTTTCTCCAAGCTGATTTTGATCTGCTGCTGAACACAACACACAGCAGGGAATGTGTGGGGATATTATAAAATATATATATATATATATATATATATATATATAAAATGACCATAGTTAACGCAACGTTGTGTTTTTTAATAATTAGTAGCGGAGCCACTAAGTTAGTGGCACTTAATAACGGAGTTGCGGTGGTTTCCTGTCTGAGCTTTCAAAATAAAACCTTTGCTATTGTGCGCTTCTTATTATTATTAACAAACAAATTTGGGGCTTGTCAATTACGGGAGAAATGACGGGAGGGTGGCGGGAGATGGTTTCGAAATATGGGAGAACCAGGGAAAAACGGGAGTGTGAAGGCATTGTATCCAAACGTAATGATCTGAGGCACTCCTGCTGAACTTGTCGCACTCGCCATTGTCAATGTCTGATACTGAAGATGCGCGCTTCACACATGGCGCAGGCGCGTGGCATGACGTTGGTGTTTACATCTAGCTCAGAGCCAGAGATCATACAAAAAGATGAATGACAGATAAATAATGAGAATAATAATAATAACATGAAATAAAGGTTGTTCGCGAGTCTCGAGCCTCGAGTCGAAGTCAAGTCTGAAGTCTTTTGAGGTCGAGTCCAAGTCGAGTCTGAAGTCACAGTTTAGTGAGACTTAAGTGCAACTCGAGTCCGAGTCGCGAGTCCCCAGCTCTGGTGTATACCTTCATTGATGAATACAAAACCACAGTGGCTAAAGACTTTTTGAAGTTGGACCAATCTCTCAGCCAATCTGTTTGAGGCAGGATGAAAAGCTGGAGTTTTAACGTGTTTAACAGCCATCACTTCAAGGAATGTCTCAAATTTACCTGCAGTAAATTGAGGTCTGTTATCCGTCACTACCTCTTTTGGCAACCCGTATGCTGCGAACAGGGTTCTCAAGGCTTCAATAGTTTTGCTGGCTGTAGTGGATGTATATTGGATATATATGGATTATTTCAGGCCAGTGAGCATACGCATCCATAACCACAAGAAACATTTTCTTATTGACTCCCATGGACATGAAGCCCACTTCCATGTATGCACAGGTGCTGTGGCAGGCTGCTGCTTACAAATTTCACACAGATTCACCTCACTCTAAATGTCCTCTTCAAATGTAGGCCACCAAAATAAGCTTCGGAAGAGAGACTTAATTTTCACCATGCCTCAGTGGCTGTCGTGTAACTCTGACAATAACCTGCTTTGCAGTTTGGCTGGGATGACTACCCGGAAACCCCAATGTACACAACCATCTTCCACTGTAAGGTCAAATTTACGCTTCACAATGCGGTTGTAGAGCCACATCTGGAACATACTTTTGCCAACCTGACAAAACATGTTGTTTCACCTTAGTCAGTACGGGGTCTCTTTCTGTTTGGGATGCAATATCTTTTGCCGTTAAAGGCAGACTGTCTAAATAAGATACTCTGAACACTGGGTTTGACCTAGGGAAATTGTCATCTGGTTTTGGAAGTCTGGATAACCCATCTGCATCTCCATGCTGTTCAGACGGTTTGTACTGGATCTCGTAGGTATATGCAGCTAAACTCAAGGACCATCTCTGCATCCTAGCTGCAGCTAAGGGAGGCACCCATGTTTTTGGACCCAAGTTCTTCAGTTATGGTTTATGGTCTCTTATCAGTGTAAACTTACGACCAAACACATACTCGTGAAATTTAATCACTCCAAAAACCAGGCCTAACACCTCTTTCTCTATCTGAGAGTAGTTTTTCTCTGCTTTGGTAAGCATCCGAGAAGCGAAAGCTACAGGTTTTTCATAAATAACTAAGGAAGGTGTGTATCAGCAATAACTAAACCTGGCCCATATGCAACAGCTCACAGCAACAAAACACAGTACAGCGCAGCAGTAAAGCGAGGCGGAGTGGACACAAAGATCCAACCGCCCTGACTGATGGCCTGCAGAGCATTTGAAAGCTCAGGCTCTGATTGGTGGCTAGGGATTGGAGCGCACCGAACGAAGCCGCACCAATCAGGAACCAGGGATGGAGTGGGAGGAGCCAGGACCGGAAGGTGGTTAGGAAGGAGAGGAGGGAAACAAACAAAACAAAGAGGGAACACATACACACACAATACATACACATGCAGGGCCGTAACACACACACCCAAAAAGCACAGGAAAGAAATGTTGTGGTTCAGGGTCAGAGTTATTGTACAGATGGAAATAAAGAAGATCTCTGTAATACTTTGCATTTTAGACTGAACCAAGTAAATCAGCATAAAGCTGCTGCTGTGGTTTAAACAGCACGCAGGTGTTTCAGATTTAGAGGTTTGAGGTGGAGCTGCATGGTTGAGTGGAAGTGTGTGAGGGACATTCACTCGCTACCCCGCTCAAACACAGCTAGTCACACCAGTACGGCATCTCTCCAGTGTGAATGCGTTGGTGGATTTTTAAACTATCATCTCGAGGAAACCTTTTCCCACATTGCTCACAGCTGTACGGCTTCTCTCCAGTGTGAATGCGTTGGTGGCTTTTTAGATGACTGTTATGACTAAAAGTTTTCCCACATTGCTCACAGCTGTACGGCTTCTCTCCTGTGTGAATGCGTTGGTGGATTTTTAGACTACTGTCTCTATTGAAAGTTTTCCCACATTGCTCACAGCTGTACGGCTTCTCTCCAGTGTGAATGCGTTGGTGGCTTTTTAGAGTACTGGCTTGAGTGAAAGTTTTCCCACATTGCTCACAGCTGTACGGCTTCTCTCCAGTGTGAATGCGTTGGTGGATTTTTAGATTACTGTCTCGAGTGAAAGTTTTCCCACATTGCTCACAGCTGTACGGCTTCTCTCCAGTGTGAATGCGTTGATGATTTTTTAGGGTGCCATTGCCAGCGAAAGTTTTCCCACATTGCTCACAGCTGTACGGCTTCTCTCCAGTGTGAATGCGTTGATGTTTTTTTAGGGTGCTATTTTCAGCAAAAGTTTTCCCACATTGCTCACAGCTGTACGGCTTCTCTCCAGTGTGAATGCGTTGGTGGATTTTTAGATGACTGCCACAAATGAAAGTTGTCCCACATTGCTCACAGCTGTACGGCTTCTCTCCAGTGTGAATGCGTTGGTGGATTTTTAGATGACTGTCTTTATTGAAAGTTTTCCCACATTGCTCACAGCTGTACGGCTTCTCTCCAGTGTGAATGCGTTGGTGGATTTTTAGACTACTGGCTTGAGTGAAAGTTTTGCCACATTGCTCACAGCTGTACGGCTTCTCTCCAGTGTGAATGTGTGAGTGCTGACAGCAGTGCGTTTTGAGTATCTTTCTTCTTCTTATTTGATTCTATGAGAACAGACAAACATACAGAGAAAGAAAGAAAGATATATTAAGTTAGGCGACACAAAAGAAGAAATCATGTAAGACCATAGAGGGTTAGGGTTAGGGTACAGTATTACAGTATGGGAAATGTCAAAACTGCTCCTGAGCCCCATTTTTCACAGCCTGGCCATAGACTGTGGCAGAAAAGGGGAATAACATGGGTATTCAATATAGTGCAAAATTAATCTTGTTCAAAATAAAATAGTCAAAACAAACACAAAAATGAAAAAGTAGGGTTAGTCTTCAAAATCAGTCATGTAAGGAGTGGTTGGGTGAATGTGTGGTGTGTGGCGTTTGATGGTGAAACAAAGTAAAAGAACCAAGAAAACAACGTAGGAGCATGTTGGGGAGAGGACAGAGGCTGGACCAGCAGCTTCATAAATGGGGCTCAGAAGGCCAAGGTGTGTCACATCCTACTGATCAGTGTGCCTGCTAATCAGGAACCTGCCTCTGCAGACAAAACACAGCAGTAGCTAGAGGAGCAAAGTAGAGGGGTCATTGCAAGGATCCAGGGTTTCCTAAACTTGATCCTGACCAGACTAATTCAGGACATCTAGGGCCCCATCTTGCGGTCGGCACATAGCGGATGTGGCGCATGTGTCTTTGTTAGTTTCCCCCGGCACATTGTCATTTTCTCGCCCGTTGTCTAAATAGCAAATACACTTGCACCAGTCTGTGCGCCTATGGGACGCGCAGCAGCACAAAAACATGCAAAACATTACAAATAAAAGGACCACAATGTGAATTCATATTATGATGTACATCAACATATTAAAAATACATGTCATATTAGTTAGTCATAATATTTATCAGATTTAATTGATGGTAAAAAGTAACAAATTAAATGAGAATGAGCCTTCCACAGTTTTTTATTTTTTTTGGGGGGGGGGGGGGGGGTGTCAGCACCTCGGAGAGTGCCGCTGCGGACAGTCCTAACAGAATAATGAAAGTCTGTAGCCTCTGAGATGCTGCACAGAGCGCAGTGCAATTATGCACAGCCACTCACTGTTTATTAAATCAGCTGATGAAACCAGGCTGCTGCACACCTCTACACTCATCAGACTGGTTGGTTATATCTCCATATTCTTCCTTTATATGAATTAAATGTGAGGTTAGCAGCTCATCAGCCAACTTTCTTTTCAGCAAAAGTAACTCATGTTTTATTATTGAAACGCATTGCTGGGTAAATGCGCTGTTATAATTGCAATCCGCCAAAGTGACAGCACTCCTGGATATTAAAGGGAATGGGAGATGACACTCTGATTGGTTTACCGCGGGTTACGCCCAAAACACGCCTATGATTAATGAGGGTGTAAAAGGGATGGACTTAAAGAAGTCTGACCCTTTTAGACCATGCGCCTGGCGCAGTGACCATTTTTCCGCCGTTAAAATAGCAAAAGTGGATTTGGACATGCCCCAAAGGCACTTCACGCCATGCGCTGTAGATCGTTAAAATGGGGCCTCTAGACCTCTTCTTTGTGTGAACCCATTATTAGTTTTTGACAATTTAATAAAATAAAATGAGACCATTTAAAAGACAATCAAAAATGTGTAGAGAGATCGATATGGAGTGTTCATCAGACAAAACCAGACATCTGAAGATGAGTAAGGTCCTAATCAGAGATGTGCCACTATGATTATCATTGGTTAAAAATATCACGATAAATGATACTGTCAAGTGGCACACCTAAAATAGGATACTCACATTTAGTGGTTAGTTTGTTGTGTGTTTGGTGGGGTAACAGTTTATAACCAAGGTTTCACTTTGTTGCAAAGGTTTTTTTTTGTTGCTAAAAAATGTTTACTTTTAGTTTGAAGAATTTTCCATCCTCCCACTCATGTGCAGTACACTGAAAGTAAAATTCCTGTACAAAAAAATCATAACTAATAAAAGTTAATGTAGAAAGTGCAGTGTTAACAAAATGTTTTTGCTTCCTTTCACTGCTACATTATTATAAGTGACATCATTAGATTATTAATAATACATTGAGCAGTATGTTAATGACAAAATGTTACTGGAAAGATCTCACTTTCATGTATTAGTGAACATAGTTCAGTCAAAAACTAAACAGCATTACTGGACAACCAATCATTTTTTATTTTAAATTTTAACATGGTGAGTTTCACTAGACATAAATAGTTGGTTTTGAACCAGTTTTATACTGTAGAAATATGAAAATGTAATTTTATGAGGGATTTAGAAAGAGAACTATGTAAAGATAAACTAGGTAAAGCAGAAATGAAGAAGACGGATGTATTGTGTTGACATGATGGTTATGTGTTGTTAAATAAATCATCATCTTTTACTACATTTTGTTAACATTTCACTTTCCTACATGTACTTTTACTAGGTATGATTTTTTTGAAAAGGAATTTTACTTTACTGGATCATTACATTAAAAAACAGGCAAATTTACTACGTTATCTACCGTTATTATGATATTGGCTTCTACAGACCTGTGGAAAATCCTATACGTCTTTGACCCATATTTTAACTAAAGTAAGGCTGACAATAGGAGCCATACTGTTAATCTTAATGTTGGTCACGTGTGCTAGCCACAGCTACAGGACAATATCCTGTAATGGCTTGATACTGACGCAAATCCAAATATTGAGCTAGAAAATGTTGATGAACTGGAAAGACTGCATGACTTTATGATTACCCAGTTAACTATCAAAATGAAACAGACAATACAGACCAATTATAATCTAATAAAAAGCTACAGAGGAAAGCTTGGAAATAACTGTGTAAAATCCTCAAACACATGAAAGAGAAGGATACAAAGAAAACTGAGCTCCTCCCCAGGTAAAGCTCAAACAGATGTACTATAACAATGAGATTCACCAACAGCCATTCAGTGTGTTTGTTGCATGAACAGCTCTCTGTTTGCTTGAATCACATTTTTGATGCACAGTCCACTGAACTCTGCTTGACTCATTGTTCTTTCTTTATTAACTGAAAATACATGTTGTGGAGAACCGTAAGTTTCAACTGGTCTAGTTAAAGGTTTTTTCTCCTGGCACTAACACATGCTAACTACAATGGAGGCGGTGCTCAATAATGAGTTACTTGTAGACTTTTCCGACCCCCCACATAAATCGTGACTTCAGGCTACAAAAGCTACTCGCCATCTCCGCTTCTGTTTAAATATATTTACTTAAAGCAGTCTTATTATTGTCGGTTTACTGCAGGATAATGAATAATGAAAGAATAGTAAATCGGGAGGGAGATGGTTTTTATGGGGGATTTCGTTGAACTTTGTTTGGTATCACTAGTTTCACTACAGAGCGAAGCTTGTACGAAATAGAAGGAAACACTGAAACCTTTTAGTAGTTTTTACGGCTGAGAAACTGACCTGTTTATCGGTGGTAGCAGAGGGTGAGTCCGGGTTCTGGTTCTCCTCCATGCTGCTCTTGTAGTGCTGCTCTGTGAAAAACTCACAAAGCGACCGCTTGTTCCTTTTGTCACTGCCCGATTTGCTGTACGGACCGTCTGCGCATGCGCGAAAGAGCCGCTATCTTGTATGGTAACTCCACTTGGACAAACTTCATTCCGTCTCTGCCCGAATTCCGTACGGCCCGTTCTCGCGCTTTTGGACATACCTAATTACATATTTTAAAACCTCCATTTTAATAGTTTTGTTGTGAAACTTTTCTATATATACACACAGTACCAACATCATAGAAACAGAAACTAAAGGAAATATGTACATAAAATGTAACATTAATTATTAAATATTATTATTTAAAGTCCCTGCTATTGCTCTAGTGCAAAGAAGGACCTTTTTTCCTTTTTGTTTTTAATTGTATTGTTGTATATAGCCTATTATATGTAATAACTGCAGTTAAAGGTCCTCTTTTAGTTTTGATTTTTTTTTTAAATCAAAATTTAAGATCATATTTAAACTTTACTCCAATTATTCAGAAAACTCAAAAGGAATTGAATCAGTGGTTACAGAGGGATTTTTTCCTTGAAGGGTAAAGTTAACTAAAGCAGAGGGAATTTCTCGACTAACTTATGCTGCCATTTCATTACACCTAGATAGTAAGATTAGTAAAGCTTTTGATCAGATGCTTTTGAACTTTATATGGAGAAATCGTACACATTATATAAGAAAAAGTGTGGTTATGAATAATTATGAGTCTGGAGGGCTTAACTTTTTGGATTTCACCACCCTGAATAATACTTTTAAAATTAATTGGGCTAAAAATGTTCTTAAAAATCCTTTTTCAATTTGGAACTTTATTCCCCATTACATTTTCTCTCGCTTTGGAGGCCTCCACTTTATTTTAAGTTGTAATTGTAATGTAGACAAACTCCCTGCTAAACTGTCTGTATTCCATAAACAGGTCCTTCTAGCCTGGACACTTGTATATAAGCATGACTTTTCACCACACCGATATATTATTTGGAATAACAGAGATATTTGATCTAAAAACAAGTCTCTTTTTTTAAAAACTTGGTTCCAGAATCAGATTTGGATGGTGAGTCAATTGTTTAATGAGGAGGGATCATTGCTCTCTTATAGAGATTTTTTATGCAGATTCAACCTTCAAGTGACTCCTAAGGAATTCTCTGTCATTATTAAAGCCATTCCAACAGGCTCCCTAATGCTTTTTAGGAACAGACAGATGCCTTCAGCTAATCATGTATCTCTCCCAAACTCAGTTGACTCCCCAGAAGGAAAAATATGTTTCTCATCACATTCCCAAAAATAAATAAATAAAAAGATAGGTGCCTTATTCAGAAATATCATCACTACCCCGTTTGTCACTGCATATTGGAACCGCTTAGTTAATAATATTGATTGGAAGAAAGTTTGGATGCTCCCCAACACATTTTTAATTGTAATCAAGGTTAGGGAGGTGTCTTTTAAAATTATCCACTAATACTACCCTGCCAAACATTATATGTAGAAATTTAAAAAAGACATTAACACACACTGTTCTTTTTGCAATTTACACCCCGAAACCGTTTTACATCTGTTTTGGCACTGTCCCTTTACAAATAAATGATGGGCAGACCTCAGCAGGTTTATTATTGATCATCTCTTCAAAGATTTCCTTCTACTCTGGGAAAATGTTGTGTTTGGCTTCCATGATTATCCTCAGAAGGAAGAAAAATGTTATTTCTTAATAAATTAGATTTTATTTCTGGCAAAGTTTTATATCCATAAGAGTAAATTTAATAAGAAAGAACCTTATTTTGTTGTTTTTCAGAAGGAAATTGAGCATTATTTTAAGTTTCTTGATAATTTGACTAATCAAAAGGCTATTAAAACGCTAAATGGCCCTGTCTCATGTTTTCTGATGTCTTTCTTGTATACTGTTCATTGTATGTATGCTCTTTTTGCAATAAATTAAGAGAGAAAAAAAACACTTAAGGATGAGAAATAAAACTATAGATGTGAGCATGTTAAAAAAAAAGGGTAGTTGTTGCACGCTTTTCTTCTTCTTCTTTGTCTTCTTCTTCCTCTGGTTTTCGTTGTGCTTTGTACAATGACAATAAAGACTTTCTATTTATCGGTTGGCAAACTAGTTTAAAGGCGCATTACCGCCACCTACTGGACTAAAATGTGGAACAGCAGATTATCAGGCAAAAACCCACCTGACTTCTCAAATTCTCTCTAATAGCCCCGTTTCTCTTTTTGCAATAAAAAAAAGAAAGAAAAAAAATGGCCCTCTTTAACTCAAACTAACTAAAAGGTAAGTGTTTGGTGCTTTGTTGAATGATGCAGGCTTACCTATATTATATTATAACATGATTTATTAACCACAGTAAGGAGGATGCAATGTAACATAAATGGCTGCTTTATCTAGCACACTGTGACAACACTGACAACCTGGTGTTAGAAATCAACTGGTTTTCCTGTCAACTGGTCACTTTTGTTTGTAAGTGTTGGGCCTGTAATGGCAACTGCAGATGTTTCACTCACTGAGAGAAAATATAGCTGTCCTTGTGAATGCCTAAATATACTTCTATATTCATCATCAAACTGTCACTGATGGTTTATGCATTGCTTCTTGTACACATTTCAAAACATGAGTAATTTTTTCCCCTTTTCCAGATGGCTCTGCCTACAGTGATGACTGCATACTTGTTCCTGTCCTTTCAAAGATGTCATCAATCACGATATTAAATAGAATCACGCTGATGGCGCTACCTTGAAATGGTATCCCATTTATAATGTCAAAGCTTCAAATGTTGTATTCCAAAGGAAATCTTTCATCCAGTTACACATCCTTACACTTATGCCTAGCTAATTCATTTTAATCAAAAGATCATCTCCATATGGAATCATAAGCTTTTTACTTACTTTGATTTAAACATGCTGTGGATTTTTTTCTAAAGCCATTCTCGTAGTCATTCATCAAACTTATTTTCTCTAAAGAAATATGACAATTTGTGGTATGCCAGTATCAAGTGAAATTGGCTAACTTAGCATATTGCAAATCCCCAAAACGATCCCATATGAATATTTTTATAATTTTAAGTGTAACTTGTCATCTGGTGCCTAAATAAAACACACAGCCCAGGTTTATGACTTTATTCAACATTTTTTAAAATTATGCAATATTAAAATAGTTTGAATACAATTGAAACACAAACTGCAGTTTGCATAACATGTACATTCAAAACTGGCAGTTCACAAGTTCCTCTTGTATTTTACTTGCATATATTTACCTACATTACTGATGGGAAAGTCGTGAGTAGAAGATTTACAAATGACAAGTGACCATCTGCTGGTCTTTGCAGTCATTCACAGCCGTATTACAACCAACAAGGACATTAAAACATGCAACCTAATTAGATGCACAACACAAGATACAATAAACTTTAAAAAATACCAAATGAAACAAGACTGAAATAAAGTCAATGAGACATTGTTGAACATAAACAGCACTCTCTACAAACAAAGACTTCCTCTAGACAAGAAAGAAGTAAAACAGAATCAATCAATCAACATTTATTTATATTGTAGCAAATCACATCAAAACTCATGTCAAGGCACTGTACACATAGAGAAGGTATAGACCGTCGTACTCTTTAAATTCAGCTAAAAGTGACCCAACATTCCTACATGAGCAAGCACGTAGTGCTAAAACAGAGGTTTGCTGAAAAACTGGTTAACTAATACAACACAAAATGCATGCAAGAAGAACAAAATAAGGAGTCCAAGAAAAACTTTGTACATTTTTAAGTCAAATGCATGCATCATTCTGGTGCACTCAGAGCCAAATTAATAGGTTATATCCAAAAATGTGTGTGCTTTTGTAATTTAACCACTGGTTGAACTATTGGTTTGAATAGTAATGACAAACCAACAAAGCACAGGAAAGAAATGTTGTGGTTCAGGGTCAGAGTTATTGTACGGATGGAAATCAAAAAGTTCTCTGTAATACTTTGCATTTTAGACTGAACCAAGTAAGGCAGCATAAAGCTGCTGCTGTGGTTTAAACAGCACGCAGGTGTTTCAGATTCAGAGGTTTGAGGTGGAGCTGCATAGTTGAGTGGAGGTGTGTGGGGAAGTTTATTTCTGCTGTTGAACGTAACAGCGGTGAAGCAATCAGAAAATGATGCTTTGCTGATTTGATTAACTGGCTTTATTACTGTCAGCGCTCCCTCACTTCATTCACTCGCTACCTCACTCGAACACAGCTAACACAGCTAGTCGGCTGTACGGCTTCTCTCCAGTGTGAATGCGTTGGTGGATTTTTAGATGACTGTCGTGATTGAAAGTTTTCCCACATTGCTCACAGCTGTACGGCTACTCTCCAGTGTGAATGCGTTGATGTTTTTTTAGACTACTGCCTTCACTGAAAGTGTTCCCACATTGCTCGCAGCTGTACGGCTTCTCTCCAGTGTGAATGCGTTGGTGGATTTTTAGACTATCGTCTCGAGTGAAAGTTTTCCCACATTGCTCACAGCTGTACGGCTTCTCTCCAGTGTGAATGCGTTGATGTTTTTTTAGACTACTGCCTTCACTGAAAGTTTTCCCACATTGCTCACAGCTGTATGGCTTCTCTCCAGTGTGAATGCGTTGGTGGATTTTTAGACTATCGTCTCGAGTGAAAGTTTTCCCACATTGCTCACAGCTGTACGGCTTCTCTCCAGTGTGAATGCGTTGATGTATTTTTAGATAACTGCCTTCACTGAAAGTTTTCCCACATTGCTCACAGCTGTACGGCTTCTCTCCAGTGTGAATGCGTTGGTGTTTTTTTAGATGACTGCCACAAGTGAAAGTTGTCCCACATTGCTCACAGCTGTACGGCTTCTCTCCAGTGTGAATGCGTTGGTGTCTTTTTAGATGACAGCCATGAGAGAAAGTTTTCCCACATTGCTCACAGCTGTACAGCTTCTCTCCAGTATGAATGCGTTGGTGTTTTTTTAGACTACTGTCTCGAGTGAAAGTTTCCCCACATTGCTCACAGCTGTACGGCTTCTCTCCAGTGTGAATGCGTTGGTGTCTTTTTAGATGACTGTCTTGATTGAAAGTTTTCCCACATTGCTCACAGCTGTACGGCTTCTCTCCAGTGTGAATGCGTTGGTGGATTTTTAGACTATCATCTCGAGGAAACCTTTTCCCACATTGCTCACAGCTGTACAGCTTCTCTCCAGTGTGAATGCGTTGATGTTTTTTTAGGGTGCTATTTTCAGCAAAAGTTTTCCCACATTGCTCACAGCTGTACGGCTTCTCTCCAGTGTGAATGCGTTGGTGGATTTTTAGATGACTGCCTTCACTGAAAGTTTTCCCACATTGTTCACAGCTGTACGGCTTTTCTCCAGTGTGAATGCGTTGATGTTTTTTTAGACTACTGCCTTCACTGAAAGTTTTCCCACATTGCTCACAGCTGTACGGCTTCTCTCCAGTGTGAATGCGTTGGTGTTTTTTTAGACTACTGTCATGAGGGAAAGTTTTCCCACATTGCTCACAGCTGTACGGCTTCTCTCCAGTGTGAATGCGTTGGTGTTTTTTTAGACTACTGCCATGAGGGAAAGTTTTCCCACATTGCTCACAGCTGTACGGCTTCTCTCCAGTGTGAATGCGTTGGTGGATTTTTAGATGACTGCCACAAGTGAAAGTTGTCCCACATTGCTCACAGCTGTACGGCTTCTCTCCAGTGTGAATGCGTTGGTGTGTTTTTAGATGACTGCCATGAGAGAAAGTTTTCCCACATTGCTCACAGCTGTACGGCTTCTCTCCAGTATGAATGCGTTGGTGGATTTTTAGACTACTGTCTCGAGTGAAAGTTTTGCCACATTGCTCACAGCTGTACGGCTTCTCTCCAGTGTGAATGCGTTGGTGGATTTTTAGATGACTGCCACAAGTGAAAGTTGTCCCACATTGCTCACAGCTGTACGGCTTCTCTCCAGTGTGAATGCGTTGGTGTGTTTTTATATGACTGCCATGAGAGAAAGTTTTGCCACATTGCTCACAGCTGTACGGCTTCTCTCCAGTGTGAATGTGTGAGTGCTGACAGCAGTGTGTTTTGAGTATCTTTCTTCTTCTTATTTGATTCTATGAGAACAGACAAACATACGGAGAAAGAAAGAAAGATATATTAAGTTAGGCGACACAAAACAGGAAACATCTAAGACCATAGAGTTACAGTATGGGAAATGTCAAAACTGCTCCTGAGCCCCATTTTTCACAGCCTGGCTCTAGACTGTGGCAGAAAAGGGGAATAACATGGGTATTCAATATAGTGCAACAATAGTCTTGTTCAAAATAAAATAGTCAAAACAAACACAAAAATGAAAAAGTAGGGTTAGTCTTCAAAATCAGTCATGTAAGGAGTGGTTGGGTGAATGTGTGGTGTGTGGCGTTTGATGGTGAAACAAAGTAAAAGAACCAAGAAAACAACGTAGGAGCATGTTGGGGAGAGGACAGAGGCTGGACCAGCAGCTTCATAAATGGGGCTCAGAAGGCTAAGGTGTGTCACATCCTACTGATCAGTGTGCCTGCTAATCAGGAACCTGCCTTTGCAGACAAAACACAGCAGTAGCTAGAGGAGCAAAGTAGAGGGGTCATTGCAAGGATCCAGGGTTTCCTAAACTTGACCCTGACCAGACTAATTCAGGACATCTAGGGCCCCTTCTTGCGGTCGGCGCATAGCGGATGTGGCGCATGTCTTTGTTAGTTTCCCCCGGCACATTGTCAATTTCTCGCCCCTTGTCTAAGTAGCAAATGCACTTGCACCAGTCTGTGCACCTATGGGCGTGTTGGTCTCAAAATGAGGTGTGGTCAGGCGCATTGGTGGCACGTTGCTATTTTGAGGCAGAGGAAAGCGATTGTGCTACTGACCAAAAAAACAGGTCTAAAGTCACTGCCGCATATTTCATTGAAGGGGCGCATCATCAAGAGTCCAATGTGTTCCTATATAGGCAGGTGCGCAGTGCTTGTTACGCACACGGACGCGTAGCAGCACAAAAACATGCAAAACATTACAAATAAAAGGACCACAATGTGAATTCATATTATGATGTACACCAACATATTAAAAATACATGTCATATTAGTTAGTCATAATATTTATCAGATTTACTGATTGTAAAAAAAAACAACAAATTAAATGAGAATGAGCCTTCCACAGTTTTTTTTTGGGGGGGGGGGTCAGCACCTTGGAGATTGCCGCTGCGGACAGTCCTTAGAACCGTATGAAAGTCTGTAGTCTCTGAGATGCTGCACAGAGCGCAGTGCCATCATGCACAGCCACTCACTGTTTATTAAATCAGCTGATGACACCAGGCTGCTGCACACCTCTACACTCATCAGACTGGATGGTTATATCTCCATATTCATCCTTTATATGAATTAAATGTGAGGTTAGCAGCTCATCAGCCAACTTTCTTTTCAGCAAAAGTAACTCATGTTTTATTATTGAAACGCATTGTTGGGTAAATGCGCTGTTATTATAGCAATCCGCCAAATTGACAGCGCTCCTTGGTATTAAAGGGAATGGGAGATGACACTCGGATTGGTTTATTGCGGGTTACGCCCAAAACACGCCTATGATTAATGAGGGTCTAAAAGGGATGGACTTAATGAAGTCCGACCCTTTTAGATCATTTGCATGGCGCAGTTTTCTGCCGTTAAAATAGCAAAAGTGGATTTGGACATGACCCAAAGGCACTTGCGCCACGCGCTTCACGCCATGCGCTGTAGATCGTTAAAATGGGGCCTCTAAACCTATTCTTTGTGTGAACCCATTATTAGTATTTCACCATTTAATAAAATAAAATGAGACCATTTACAAGACAATCAAAAAACTGTAGCGAGATTGATATGGACTGTTCATCAGACAAAACCAGACATTTGAAGATGAGTAAGGTCCTAATCAGAGATGTGCCACTATGATTATCATTGGTTAAAAATATCACGGTAAATGATACTGTCAAGTGGCACACCACCTTAACATTTCACTTTTCTACATGTACTTTTACTAGGTATCATTTTTTTGTACAGGAATTTTACTTCACTGGATTATTTTTACATTGCTGTATTGTAGGGATGTCCCGATCAAGCTTTTTGCACTTCCGATCCGATACCGATATTGTAGCTTTTAGCATAGGCCGATACCGATACCGGCCGATCCAAGCATGTATTAAAGATTAAAGATATTTACTTATTTTGTTTTTATACTCATGTTGAAAAGGGTTTTATCTTAAGAACAACTAGCCAACTTAATTAGGTTAGTTTGAGTAATCCACAATGGTTGGTAATGAGAAGCTGACCTGTTTATTCTTAACAGGGTTAAATAAACACAAAATAGACAAAATAATAAATAGTCAATTAACCACACAAACTGAATTGGCATCAGTGCTCTGCTCTTGAACAACAAGACTGTAAACCAAGGCTTAAAAAGTCATCAGTGCAAACAATATTGTAAACTGTATTAAAAAAGCAAAACACACAAAAAAGCTGAGTAGAAAATGAATAGTGGGATGCTGGACAGGTCGCTAGGTGTGCTGAAAAATGCGGAACGGATTTAGGGGGAAATGCTAAAAAAAACTGGAATGGATTACCTACATCGGTGCGCTGGAAAACACGGACCGGAGTTTCGAAAACAAACTGGATCGGGAGTCCGGATCGGGATTTTCCCGTGCAGTCCGATCCGATATTGATATGCATTTTTTTGCTAATATCGACGGCCGATCCGATCCAAATATCGGATCGGGACATCCCTACTGTATTGGTACTTTTACTTTCCGTGTACTGCACATGAGTGGGAGGATGGAAAATTCTTCAAACAAAAAGACAAAACATTTTCACACTTTGTTTGTGACAAAGTGAAACCTTGGTTATGTACCGTAACCCCAGATTCTGAGCATAAGTATAGCCTTCTAAGAACTGTCCATATTGGGTTTATCTCGTGTGCATGTACAGTGGTGAAGATTTTATTTCATATCACTGCTCTGCACAGTTCCCCTCTCAGGTCCACATCAAAAGGTATACAATAGATCTGCTCCCATTTATGCCAGCGTTTTCTTCAGCCAACTGTCTTAAGTACATTTAAGAAGGTGCTTGTGATATTATAGAACATAAATATGAGATTAGCTCAAAAATAAATGCAAATCCTTTATTTTACTGAAAACGTGTAAAACAAATGTTAAATATGATAAGGAAATGTATTTATTTCAAGATAAATCATGGTAACACCACAGTTTTAAGGACAGTGCCACAAAAATCACCTCATTTAAAATGTTGATATGAATGTTTGTGGACACAACAGTCTTAATGTTTAAACTACTGCAATAGATATTACTATTTTTATTATCTAAGATTGACCTTGTAGAAGCCAATAACTTAACGACAGATAACATAATACATTTACCCATTTTTTAATGTAATAAGCCAGTAACGTAATAAAAGTCCTGAACCAAGAATGTAATGTTATTAATGTAATAACTGAAGCCAATAATGTAATAATATACTAATATCACAGTATTTAGGTTTCATTAGACAGACAGACACAGAGAGTGAGAGAGAGACAGAGAGAGACAGAGAGAGAGAATGCATTTCACAGTTATATCCGATAAATGTAACCTCAACAAAGTGATATTAGTATATTATTATGTTATCGGCTCCAGTTATTACATTTGCAAAGAGAGAGAGAGACAGAGAGGCCAGTAACGTAATAACTTATTACGTTACTGGCCTTAAGTTATTACAGTATTGGTTCAGGACTTTTATTGTATTATTGGCTCATTACATTAAGAAACAGGCAAATTTATTAATTTATCTACCGTTATTATGATATTGGCTTCTACAGACCTGTGGAAAATCCTATACGTCTTTGACCCATATTTTAACTAAAGTAAGCCTGACAATAGGAGCCATACTGTTAATCTTAATGTTGGTCACGTGTGCTAGCCACAGCTACAGGACAGTATCCTGTAATGGCCTGATACTGACGCAAATCCAGATATTGAGCTAGAAAATGTTGATGAACTGGAAAGAAAGACTGCATGACTTTATGATTACCCAGTTAATTATCACAATGAAACAGACAATACAGACCAATTATAGTCTAATAAAAAGCTTAAAAACCTGTGATGATGAAACGGACACTTGTTAGAAGAAAGAAGAGATGTACTTTAAGAAAAGCTTGGAATATAAACTTATTATGCATTAAAGCTGATAAAGGCTTTGAGACACATTGTTATTTTAGTATGAATAAAAATAGACTAATACTCACTGGAACAAAGCCAATATACTGTAACTTTAGTAATAGTTTTAGAGATAATGGAGTAAAAGTCCCTGAATTAACTGAGGAAAGCTTGGAAATAACTGTGTAAAATCTTCAAACACATGAAAGAGAAGGATACAAAGAAAACTGAGCTCCTCCCCAGGTAAAGCTCAAACAGATGTACTATAACAATGAGATTCACCAACAGCCATTCAGTGTGTGTGTTGCATGAACAGCTCTCTGTTTACTTGAGTCACATTTTTGATGCACAGTCCACTGAACTCTGCTTGACTCATTGTTCTTTCTTTATTAACTGAAAATACATGTTGTGGAGAACCGTAAGTTTCAACTGGTCTAGTTAAAGGTTTTTTCTCCTGGCACTAACACATGCTAACTACAATGGAGGCGGTGCTCAATAATGAGTTACTTGTAGACTTTTCCGACCCCCCACAGAAATCGTGACTTCAGGCTACAAAAGCTACTCGCCATCTCCGCTTCTGTTTAAATATATTTACTTAAAGCAGTCTTATTATCGTCGGTTTACTGCAGGATAATGAATAATGATAGAATAGTAAATCGGGAGGGAGATGGTTTTTATGGGGGATTTTGTGGACTTTGTTTGGTATCACTAGTTTCACTACAGAGCGAAGCTTGTACGAAATAGAAAGAAACACTGAAACCTTTTAGTAGTTTTTACGGGTGAGAAACTGACCTGTTTATCGGTGGTAGCAGAGGGTGAGTCCGGGTTCTGGTTCTCCTCCATGCTGCTCTTGTAGTTTTGCTCTGTGAAAAACTAGCAGGACTCTTCTCTTTGTGTTTAGTGCTGCCAAAGAATTTCTGCTACTGATTTCCAGTTTCAGATAGATATGTCCGTATTCTTGCGGTCCGTACTCATGAACGACAACGTCCTTTAAACAGCGGTGCTTTTTCAGTGTGTTGCTCAGAGGTATTTCGGTACATTAGTTGCTGTGATGTGTACAGACCAAATTGACCCGACCAACAGCAGCAGATGAAGCGAGACACACTCTCCCGGAATCTGGAGTGAGTGAGCAGAGCACTCACTAGAGAGTGTCTTCGCGCGCGTCTCTCTCTCCCTCTCTTGTCGTCATGGCACAGAGTTACCACGGTAACCTCCCCCTTCTCGCCATGACGGTAGGTACGCCCCTCCGAGTCCAGTTTTGTTACCGGTACGTTATTGTTGACACGGTAGCTGCTAGCAGAGGAAGTTGTTGCAATTCTGTACTGTTTTAACAATAACTGGAAGTAACTGCTGCGACGACCGTCGTGGAAACCATAAGAACAGTGGGTTACAGTTTTTTAGGTTCCCTAAATGGACAACGCACTTAGGAGAGCAAGTATCCGACATCACGAGGAGAAGTCGAATTTCTTGGGTGTTCTGAGACTTCACAGACCTCACATTCACACCATTAACTACCCTAGCCTAACCAGAACTGGTTTGTCTACTTCGAAGCCCCCAAGTTTTTTTTTTACCCGGCATGCACCGGAAATGTTCAAGATGGCGCTGCTCAGATCCGATACTATTCGCTTCCAAGCAGCAGTCCACAAACCAATGGGTGACGTCAGGGATGTTACGTCCATTTTATATACAGTCTATGGCCAGAACAACGGTGTTTTGAGCGTTTGGAGGCTTGTAGATTGCCAGGAGCCCGTTTCAGAAAGCAGACTTAGTGAAAACTCTGAGTTACTTAACCCTGAGATGAGGGAAACTCTGGTTTTTCGGTTTCACAAAGCCAGTTCAGCTTAACTCTGAGTCAATTACCCTGGCAACACACTCCGTGAACATAACCTGCTCCCTGGCAGGTTTTCTTCAACTAACCCTGAGTTTCTCCTCCTTTTTAACTGAAGCCTGCAGACTGATGGCGCTGTCAGACATTTCTTAAAGAGTTAGTTAATATTGAAGCACAAATAGGAAGCAGAAATCTCCGTCAGAGGGTGATCAGACCCCGCTGGGATGTTTTATCATTCTCTGATGATGTTCTGTTTGAGTGTTTCCGTTTTTATGTACAATCGATCATTTTATCTGAACAATATTCTCAGCCCTCGTATCGTCTGTACATATGCCGCTCTGACTACGTTGCCCCTGGCAACCGATAGAGGTGGATACCATCATGGCGGACGGGCTCAAACCCCTCCCCTCACTTCCCGAAAAACCACGCGACTCCTCATTCTCAGGCTATGTTCACACTGCAGTTGAAAGTGACCTAAATCCGATTTGTTTGCTCAAATGTGACCTATATCTGATTTGTGTCTGACAATTTGAACAGCACAAGTCGCATTGAATCTAACATTTTCAAATACGATTCAGGCCACTTTGGCTACGTTCACACTGCAGGCCTTAATGCTCAATTCCGATTTATTGCTCAAATCCGATTTTGTGTTTGGCTGTTCATATTACACTTCTAAATGTGGCCTGCCTGCGGACTGCGATGTGAACAGCGCACGCTCCTGAAGTGATCCGCATGCTCAGTTGATCATTAATGACGTCACGCACAGAAAGGTGTTTACGGAAGCGAACATGGCAACAGCCGGTGAAGTAACTGGTAGTTTCATTTATGGTCTAATATTAAAAACAGTGTGTAGCGGCAGCCGGCAAATTTGTGATAGGAGAAAGAAAATGAATACTTTAAAGATGTCTTTTATGCGGAGCATTAGCTGTGTGTTGCTCCAGAATAACGTCAAAGCCGCATTAAATGTGACCTGACTGTTCAGATTGCGGTCGCATTCAAAAAAATCTCCATAACAGAGCTCTGCAGTATGAACACAGATCTGAAACATCTGTTGTTAACCTCTTCCCCAAAGTTGTCTGTGCTTTCTCCGGGGCTGTAGAAGTCGGGATGATAAAGTCCTGCCCCGGAGCTTCTAACTTCAATGTTGATTTTCAATGTGCTTCTCTCTCCTATCCTTCCTCTCTCTCCTCTCAACCCCAACCGGTCGAGGCAGATGGCCGCCCACTTTGAGCCTGGTTCTGAGGTTTCTTCCCGTTAAAATTGAGTTTTTTCTTGCCACTGTACGGTGTAAACCTGCTCTATGTGCAAAGTGCCTTGACATGACTTTGTTGTGACTTGGCACTATACAAATAAAGATTGATTGATTGAGCTGATGTAGCAAACCAGTTTAAAAGTTACCAAGAAAACACCTCATCTATGTTCTTTTAACTATTTTGATTACACAGTGCAGTGTTGCTTACAGAAACAGAATCACACAGTATTATATTGATTACAAGAAATCAAACAGTATCATATGAAATTGGCTAATATGTTGGAAATCCCAAAAGTTTCCAATGTGGCATCTGCCTGTCCTGTCTCTGCCCTGTGGTATATCGTTACATCCAAACAAGATGTTTTACTTAGGTTAAAGGTTAAAAGTCATAGGTCATGGAACACCGGGTTTCACTTAGGTTAAAAGCCAGCCATAGTTGAAGGGCCAGAGGATGTTTTATCCTGACTGACCAATTGTTTAGAAGGTGGAGTTTTTTATAGATAGGATATAGTGTTGTTAAAATTGGAGTAGTGAGAGAGAGACTCAGATTGTGACCAGACTCTCTCAAGATTGACATTGATCTCTTTTGTAATAAAATCTTTTAAATATACAAGTGAGACTTGTCAGCGGTGGTTTCCTTCTTCTTCATCAACACATCAAGAGATAACCATTTATATACTACACCAACACTACACCTTATGAGTCTTTTTTGTGGTTTTAAATGTAACTTGTCATCTGGTGCTCAAATAAAAAACACACAACCCAGGTTTGTGTCTTTATTGAACCTTTTTACAACTAGTTTTAATACAATTTAATCAGAAACTGATGTGCAGTTTGTATGTTATATACATTCGAACTGGCAGCTCACCAGTTACTCATGTATTTCATTTGATTTTACCCCAAGAAAAAGTGAGAACACCAGCTGCTGAGCTTCCTCACTGCCTGACTGATTTTGCGTCAACTACACAGAATGATCTGAAATAAATAAATAGATAACGTGATCTCATGGCAACTGTACCGTGTTTACACCCAAACAACAGAACTTTGAAGTCTAAATGACCAGTTTTCCAGACAAAGTTGCTGTGATGTGAAAGTGCACAGGAAGAGGATGAATGAATGTCTGAAATTCAAACCAACACTTCTTCTATTAGAAGAACTTGAGACTTTTCTTTGGAAAACGTTTTACGTGTTAAATCATTAACACTGAGTAATCTGAGTGTCAACAAGGCTATTATCTCAATCATTTTGAATATAAGTGGTGATGCTTTAAACCGCAAATGAGTAAAAACCGTCTTTTCAATTTTTTCCACTGTTAGAAGTGACTGCGGAGATAGAAACGTACAGATTACACATAGGGGGAAATTCTACAGAAGCAAATACATTTTTTACAGTAGAGATAAGCTTTTGAGCCCCTGAAAAAAAATCCCAAATATTACATATTTTGTACTGTGTGGCTTTTTTTTTCAACAATAAATAGAATACATGAAATGCAGGCTGCTCATCATGGTGAGGACTGCAAAATATTTCTTTTAAGCATCCCCTCACCTTTTTGTCATGCCAATCAAGGCCAACGAATGATAAATGTGCATCGAAAACTTGTGTCTCTTACAGTTAAAAGGGCAGTAATAGTATATAATACTCTGTATAAACACCACATTATTACAGTGTTATTGTGACTTCACTGTGTTGATTTATTGCACCAAAATCAGGGAAAAGATACAATAAGATCTACTGATGTTCAGTCTCCACAGTTCACCAGTAGAGGTGAAATTAAATATCTGGTGACAGTAATTACAGTTCAACAACCCATTCATATAAATCGATAGGATCAGATTCATGTGTGTCTAAGCAGGAAATCAATCGAGGCAGCAGTGATAATTGGTTAGAGTTTGACATTTCCACAAAGGAAGCAGGACTTCTTGCTTCCTGATGCCGGTCACTTTCTTCCTAGGGGTTTACCATTTTCAGTCTTTTTTCCCCCAGAGAGTTGGAAGCGCTCAGTTTTCTGTGATCTCCTTCATCTGTCCGACTCAGCTCAGCCTCATTTTCGGCCCTCGTGGTTGAGCGTTGCTGTCTCCATGCGTCGGTACCAGTGTTTGACCTTGGTGTTCTCCATCATGTCGTCAAACGCCTGCAGGCCCTCCATAACTCTGAGGACACCAAACACCGCCTGCAAGACGGAGGGAAGAGATATGAAAGCAACAACTATCATCAACATTACGTTAATGGTCCTGTAACACCGTCATGTTCATTACATACACACAAATAAACAATATTGCTTGAAGGATAAACATTTTATATACGTGTATGTGTGTTTCTCGTCTTAATATTGATGCTTGTAATAATGTATATTAACATTTAAAATCACAGAATAAATGTAGAATCAACACCAAGGAAATATATTTAAATTTAAATGCTTTTGTTTAATAGCATTTTCTTTGCAAGTGCAAGCTGAATTTCAACAAGGTCTGAAATAGTCAATGCAAATTTGAACAAATAATGAAAGATTGTGATTCACACTTGTAAGACAGAGATAGAGATCATCAGAAAACATCTTCCTTTTTTTGTCCATAATAAATAAGAAGACTGATCTCTGGGTATTAGTGTTGTTTATGTTTGTTTATGAGTTGGATCTGTGCGAGCCTCCTCACCAGGTCTGCCAGGTTGGGTTCATCTCCACCCATGAACTTCCTCTTTTTGCCAATGGCTGCCACCCAGTCGTTGCAGGCCTTGTAGAGATCCTGCCGGACATCGTCCTGCAGATTGTGTCTGACGAGCAAAAAAAGAAGATAATCACTGAAAATTCAACATAACTTAACTCAGACTGAACCCAGTGTATTAGAAAAAATACAGCACAGTCCTTACACCACCTGTGAGGATCCTAAAATTCTATTGAGGTCATCCTTCTGTTTATGTCCATTCATAACTTAGTCTTAGGCTTAGTGACATATAGTGTTGGCATGTCAGGAGTAGATGTTGATGTATGAACAACAGGTGTCTAAGCAATTGTGTTATGTATGTGTGTATCACAGCAGACTGCAGAGAGCATGCAGCACGCTCTGGGTCAGGAACATTTCTTCTTTTTGGTTGATGTGTCCACTTGCAAGTGCCTGAAAAAACTAGAAGCACCACTCTCTTGTTGTCAGTCCTCTGTTTTCCAGAAATTCCCACAACACCTGTTAAAAGATATTCCTTCATTGTGTCACTCACCGACTTTTCAGCCTTTTGGAGATGATGAACATGGCTGCAGCACCGACATATTTGGCAAAGAAGCCTTCAAAATTACCGAACTTCCCTTCCCGTACGATGTAATCAAAGGAGGCCAGGGCCTCGCCGGAAGTTCGGTAAACGTTGGGAGATATGAGATGCACGAGCCAATCATCAGCCCATTGACGCCACTTCCTCTCCTCTCTGAAAACAGGACAGAAAAAAAGCACTGAGTACAATTTGCATCATAGTAGAAATAACACATTCAGAGTGGTCTGGTTGCCACCACATAGGCTGACCACAAACAGAACACAGAATAATGTGTGAAAGATGATGCAAGTTTGGTTTTTTGTGTGTGTGTTTGTTTGGGGGCTCAGTTGAAATTTCTGTTCCTTCAAAACATTTAACTTATAAAATACTAGAAAGGACTTTGAAGAGTCAAAAAGAGACTGAGACTGGCCTAGGTCAATGCCATAATAGATTTATTAATTTTGCTCCTTTGCATACGTATGCCTGCATTTGTGCAGAATCACTCATATATTGATCACTTATTGTCATATTTTCTTACACAGTAGAGTGATTATTTTGGCTACATAATCAATCTTTATTGCCTGAGGCTGCCAAAAATTCTCCCACAGTCCCTGTTTTTGTTAGTCTGTGCCTGTAGATGAAGCAATAAGCAGTCCTGACAGAAATACAGCAGCAGTCCAACAAAGGCTTGGACTCCAACTTCTAAGATTGAATGTTATCTGGAAACGAGGCAATAAACAATGATTTTTGAGACATTCCTCAGTTGATGAAAACCTGATTGAACACCATGAACACCTTCTGCAGCTTGTTTTTGTCAAACCTGAGGTCTGCGAATGCAATTAACTAAAGAAGCCAGAAAATATTTACACTTACACAGCATTTGGGCATCTCTTGTTTAAAAAAAATGCCTAAAACTGATTTTATATCATTTGAAATGACATTTGCACCATTTAATACCAAAAGTAAGACTGAATGCTCCTGAAAATGTCAAATGGTGTAACCACAAAAGAATGATACATATTACATATTTTATCACCTACAGTGTATTTAAGTGGACTTATACTAATAATTACTTCATTTAAATAATGTAATTTTTTCTGATCTCCATGGTAACCCAGAGTAAATGTAATATTTAGAACAATTGTATTCCATTACCTTTATTTAATATAAAGTTATAATGTAAGATCATGCCAAACTAGTTGATATGGTGTTTTATTGACTATTTACTGTTTTTAAGCAAGTTGAATTATTTGGTACAAAGTTTTTATGGTTACACCACTTAGACATTTTTGCCATAATCCTCTAATATATTCTCTCAAAATGGATTAAAAGCAGAAATTTGATGCTGGGTCCACAAAAAAAGAATGTGTTCAAGTTATTCATACGTTTATTTTCACATTTTAACCCTTTAAATTTGACTAAACCACATGGAAACAAAAAACGTCACTGACCCTGATATAAAATGGCAGCTTAATTGGTTAATCGACTTATTGAAGCTGTAATGAGGTCACACCAATATTACACCCTGGGTTCAAGCTGCAGGTGTCAGATTTATAGTCCAGGGTGGCCGAGATGTTTTCTGTAATATTTAGATAGACTTCTGAGGACCAAAAAGAATAATTTCATTTAGAAGGAGAACGAAAGGTTTCATAAAGTCAACGGATTACGGCCGAGCCACAGAGAAGCTCCACATGGTGAGAGCATCTATAAACATGAATAAGCCAGTGTGTCTAAACTCACTTCTGCATTCCCTTCTCGGGATAAACCAGCTCGTTGTCCTCCTCGCTCAGCATCAGCCAGTACTTGTTGTTGTACTCCGTCACCTCCTTTCCTCTGTCGTTCACCGACTTCATCTCCGGGTAGCAGCGAATGAGCTCAGGCATGCTTTTCTTCCTTTATTCAGGAATTTTTTCAGAACAGAAAGAATGGAGACATAAACATAAGATACACGAAGAACAGAAAAAACAAAAAAGACAGTGAAACAAATGATAGTAAGTTCTGTTTTTTTGCCCCATTATGCAGATATTCAAAGTATTGTTTACAGGGAAAGTCCATGTGTTCATGTGACCAGGGGAGAACTTAACAGATACTGATGGGAAAATACAAAACTCTTATTCATTTTATGTTCCTATAACCAGTAATACCAATGTCTTATATTCATTTTTACATTTGCATTATCAGTTTGCAGCATTATATTTGGTTTAGTGGTGATTGTACTTTTATATTATTTTAGTATGTGTTAGAATGGTTAGCGTGACTATTTTTATGACTATAGTAATGATTAAAAGTGTATGCATTACACTTTGCATTCCACACTTGTAGAGTAGAAGCCACAAAGCTAAAAGGTCAAGAAGCAGTAAATTTCCATCATGAACTGTTTTGACTGAGAGAATGTGAAAGTCGCGGTGGTGGGGGAGAAAAAGACTCACAACGGAGACAGCACGGGAAAGGCTCCAGAGGAAAAACAGCCCACCACCTGGTGCCCTGATAACACTTGTTGATAAAGAAGATTTGCTTCTTTTGTTAAGTATAAAGCTTGTATTCAGGAGGACTGCCCCATTACTCTGTCCACGGTTGGTAGCTGTGTATCTGTTGATTTGCTCCTTCTTGCAAGAATTAAAAGTAACTTGACTTTTGAACTTGGTTTCAGCCTTTACAGCTTTGTTCTGCAGAGACCTCTTGATCTAAGACATGCATATTGAGCAATAGTACCATATCAGCATACTTTATGCCCAGTTAAAAGTATTGTAAGGTGAGACTTGGGTAACAGATATCTTCAAACCTGGACAAAGAAACTATCTGGACTATCAATTCAAAGGGCCTGATTTACTAACGGTTTGCATGTGTAGAAACGTGTGCAAACTTGACATCACCCGCAAAAAATGTGCAAGCTGATCTACTAACGCAGCGCACTGAGGTCTGCGTCTTTCAACTGTGCAAGATAGTACGCGCTGTCCATTTAGTGCATTTGCCATAATGAATGTAATATTAGTAGTTTACCGTAATGAATGTAATATTAGTAGTTTACCGTAATGAATGTGATATTAGTAGTTTACCGTAATGAATGTAATATGAGGCGTTTCAACCCCAGTGCGCAAAATACAGAGAGGAGAAAATGTAAATATGTTATTTAGCACACGCATTGAGATTTACCAAACCTGAAGGTAATATTTCTGACGCTAACTGCGTCTATAAATAATACCTTTGAAGGACAGGTATTAACCAGCTGTTACTATGGAGACGAGGAGACGGAGGCACAATGACAGAATACACACAGGACGGAGTTTTTCCACCTGTGTTAATATTTTTGGAGTGGAATATTTTTGGTTTTACTAACATTGACTTTGTCTCTAATACTCTCCCATATGTCGGTTTTTCTGGTAATATTAGTTGTTGTTATAACTCAATATATTAGTTAACCTCTTCCACTAGAACCTGATCACATTTCATTTTGAGCTTGCAGCTTTCTGCTCGTCCAAACTCTCCATTAAGACACAAAACCCTCATTTAAATGCTGCCGTCTCCACCCTGTTGCACCTGTTTTCATTTACACAGTTATTCTTAGTAGATCAGCTGCAAAACGCACGCAAACGAGACGCGCAATCTATTGCACCGTGCACGCTATTTAGTACCTTTATTTGGGATCTTAGTAAATCAGGCACAACACACAGCAGAACATGTGCAGAGATATTATTGCTGATGATAGTTTACACAACACATCCTGGTTTTTAATGTGCACTTTTATTTACAGTTAAAAACATTTCGCCGTGTGTTTCAGCTTCTGTCAAACTAACGGAGCTGCGGCGGCTTCCGGTGGCTTCCTGTCTAAGCTTTCAAAATAAAGTGCTTTACACGTGACTGACAAGCGGGTAATAAGACAGAACAAATGTAGACAGTAAAAACATAGACTAATGCAAACATTAACACACACACACACACAAACACAAAGAATAAATAATGATTAAATAAATAATGGCAATAAAATATTCTAATCACGTTTTAAGCTTAAACTATCAATATGTTAAGCTTAAAACAAGGAGGATGTTGCATGATCTCATAATGTCAGGATATTGTCACTAACAGGCCTTTTAATTATAGTAATTATCAAGAGCAAATCAAATATTCACATGACATCAAATAACATGTTGATGAAAGCTTCCAACTCACTTGTTGATTAAGTACGTCTTGAGGCAGCTGATGATGACAGAGGAGTCGTTCATTTGCTGCAGACGGAGAACAAAAGAGAGAAAAAGAGACAAAAACACATCATTCAGGGTTCATTGAAAGAAATGTTTTGAGAAATGAGAAAGAAAATGTGTCTAGTGGCTGAATGATGTTACTGCAACTTCAAACTTTAACCCTCCTGTTGTCCTCGAGATGGAAGGAAGGAAGGAAGGAGGGAAAGATGGAAGGATGGAAGGAAAGACAGAAAGATGGAAGGAAGGAAGGAAAGACAGAACGATGGAAGGAAGGAAGGAAGGAAGGAAGGAAAGATGGAAGGATGGAAGGAAAGACAGAACGATGGAAGGAAGGAAGGAAGGAAGGAAGGAAAGATGGAAGGATGGAAGGAAAGACAGAATGATGGAAGGGAGGAAGGAAAGACAGAACGATGGAAGGAAGGAAGGAAGGAAGGAAGGAAGGAAAGATGGAAGGATGGAAGGAAAGACAGAAAGATGGAAGGATGGAAGGAAAGACAGAATGATGGAAGGGAGGAAGGAAAGACAGAACGATGGAAGGGAGGAAGGAAAGACAGAACGATGGAAGGAAGGAAGGAAGGAAGGAAGGAAGGAAGGAAGGAAGGAAGGAAGGAAGGAAGGAAGGAAGGAAAGATGGAAGGATGGAAGGAAAGACAGAAAGATGGAAGGATGGAAGGAAAGACAGAATGATGGAAGGGAGGAAGGAAAGACAGAACGATGGAAGGAAGGAAGGAAGGAAAGATGGAAGGATGGAAGGAAAGACAGAAAGATGGAAGGAAGGAAGGAAAGACAGAAGGATGGAAGGAAGGAAAGAATGATGGAAGGGAGGAAGGAAAGACAGAACGATGGAAGGAAGGAAGGAAGGAAAGATGGAAGGATGGAAGGAATGATGGAAGGGAGGAAGAAGGAAGGAAAGGAGGAAGGAAGGATGGAAGGGAGGAAGAAAGAAGGAAAGGAGGGAGGAAGAAGGAAGGAAAGAAAGATGAACGAAGGAAGGATCGAAGGAAAGATGGAAGGATGGAAGGAAGGGAGGAAGAAGGAAGGAAGGAAAGAAAGATGGAAGGATGGAAGGAAGGAAGGAAGGAAGGAAAGAAGGAAGGATGGAAGGAACGAAAGAAAGATGGAAAGATGAAAGGAAGGAAGGATGATGGAAAGAAAGATGGAAGGATGGAAGGAAGGGAGGAAGAAGGAAGGAAGGAAAGGAGGGAGTAAGGAAGGAAGGAAGGAAGGGAGGAAGGAATGAAGGAAGGAAAGACAGAACGATGGAAGGAAGGAAGGAAGGAAGGAAGGAAGGAAGGAAGGAAAGATGGAAGGATGGAAGGAATGATGGAAGGGAGGAAGAAGGAAGGAAAGGAGGAAGGGAGGAAGAAAGAAGGAAAGGAGGGAGGAAGAAGGAAGGAAGGAAAGATGAAGGAAGGAAGGATCGAAGGAAAGATGGAAGGATGGAAGGAAGGGAGGAAGAAGGAAGGAAGGAAAGAAAGATGGAAGGATGGAAGGAAGGAAGGAAGGAAGGAAGGAAAGAAGGAAGGAAGGAAAGAAAGATGGAAAGATGAAAGGAAGGAAGGATGATGGAAAGAAAGATGGAAGGATGGAAGGAAGGGAGGAAGAAGGAAGGAAGGAGGGAGTAAGGAAGGAAGGAAGGGAGTAAGGAATGAAGGAAGGAAGAGATGGAAGGAAGAGAGCAAAAGAGACAAAAACACATCATTCAGGGTTCATTGAAAGAAATGGGGGAAATATATCTGAGGTCATAAATCTTGGTGTTTCCTTAGATTTAGTCTCACATTAACACGGTGATGAAAACATTTTTTTTCCCACCTTAGAAACATAGCTAAGTGCAACCATTTAAATATCAAAAAGACTGATATGTGCCTTCATTTCAAGCCGATTCCGATTACCGTAATGCACTTTTTACTGGCCTCTACGTGCATGAGCCTATTTTTTTCATGGTGGACTAATCTGTGGGTATAACCAACATTCACAGGGGCTAAATAGACATTGCATCAATTCATATTCAGAACAAAACAACAAGCTTTAACTGTGAAAAACTTGTATTAATTTAAATGATAATTAGCCTTAATTTATTTACATAAACATATTAATTAAAAGAAAAAATCTTACCGGTTTACAGACGCCTAAAAATATAAACAGTGGATTTTTTTTCTACCCATCATAAACAACGCTGAGCACATCCTTTACAATCATGTTAACAATGAGAGACGTAACTTTAGTTTTCTCTCTCCGACATGCAAAGCCTTTAAGGGGCGAGGACCAAGCTACACTACTAACTCCTCTGTTAACTGTTTGCCTTCATCGGCTGCTGGTTTATTGGAGGTTCACAGCAACAGATGAAAGAAAAATAAAGGATGCAGACTTTATTAATTATGCCCCAAAACTACGGAACAGACTACCTTTAGATATCAGGGAAGCCAGCTCATTAAATATTTTTAGAAAGCTGAAAATCTCTTCATTTTAGCTTTTTTATTAGCTTTTCTGACACACTAGAAAACTACTGAACTCATTTTAAAATGTTTTAATTTACTTGAAGTCTTAGTTTTAATCTTAAAGTCAATCCTATTATATTAATGTAATTTTTCTCTCTCTCTTTTTTTAAAACATTGCTTTATGCTCCTTTTAGGCCTTTTAATGTGAACCACTTTGAGCTGCATTTCTTGTATGAAAGGTTCCACACAAATACAGTGATTATAATTTTCAGTAGTTTATTGGGTGTAGTGGGACTCTGTAATGTGCAATAAATGACACTGAGCCTCACTGGATGTTGTTTTGTACAGATATAGTGAAGTGACCTGAGCAGTGAATGTGTTGTTAATTCAGCTTCTCTCTCTTGCATGTGAGCGTGTATTAGGGCTGCTCGATTATGGAAAAAATCATAATCATCATTTTTTTTAAACTTTAGAAACATGCTGCTTTTCTTGTCCATTCGGCTTAATTTGCTCTCCAAGCAGCAGCCTTTTATCTGCAGCTTAACGCAACACAGCAGAACATGTGCAGAGATATTATTGCTGATGATAGTTTACACAACACATCCTGGTTTTTAATAATTAGTCAGTAAACTCAGTATTATCTGACGCAGGCTGGAAAATGTGCACTTTTATTTACAGTTAAAAACATTTCGCCGTGTGTTTCAGCTTCTGTCGAGCTAACGGAGCTGCGGCGGCTTCCGGTGGCTTCCTGTCTAAGCTTTCAAAATAAAACCTTTGTTATTGTGCGCTTCTCGTTATTATTAACAAACATAGTTGGGGATGTAAATTACGGGAGCATCCCGGAAGAAGAAAGACACAACGGGAGACGGATCTAAAATACTGGAGAAACCCGGGAAAAATGGGAGTGTTTGCAGCTGTACAGGGCTGCACGCGGTGGAGGAGGGACGGAAATACGCATGCGCGGCTTTTTGAAGGAAAATGAGAAAAAATCGTTTCCCCCCGATTTTACTAGTTTTGACATCGTTTGTCCCCAAAATCGTAATCACGATCAAATTTCGATTAATTGAGCAGCCTTAGCGTGTATGTGAGTCCTTCTTTGGCTTGTAGGAGAAAAATCTAATTTTGAACTTTATATAACCTCACTTTATCAGCCTGGAATGAAACATCTATCCTCCCATTTCTGCTTCTCTTTTGATGTTGTGTAATATGGACTAATTGGTAACCAGTCCTTGAATACACAGGGCTGTTCGTCCTTAACAGGACTAATGAGTTTCATGCAGCTTGTGGATAGTTTTTGATATCACCCAGTACACCTACACATATCTTGACTCTGCCTCCTTTGATTTTGTGCTGTAAAAAAAAGCACATACATTCTTGAATCACCATCAGCCTACAATTGCACTCTATGGTGACTGTACATTGATCCTTTGCAAAGTACGTATATTAAGACAACTTGGTCATTGTGTCAACTCTTCATTGACGTGTTTTTCTGAACGGCTCCTAAAGGTTTTGATAAATGTGTCTGATGCTTTACTGTCAACTAATCAGATGAGAACACTCAGTGACATTTTACTTTTACATTGTTAGGGAATTTTCCATATTCAGGGTCATGCATGGGCCTTGAACACACAGTAAAGGCAGCACAGAGACACACTGTCTCGCTCCTTGAGATGGTGAACGCAGCCGTCTGTGCAGGAGTCACTTGACAACAGTGGCACAGCGTTACCGTGGCAACCAAGGTTACAGGATATGACTGTCTGACTCTCTAAATTGACAGATGGGTAACTATGTTTCCTTGTGTGCAGAATAATAAACCAACAGGCAACTTTTCCTATGCTGTAGATGCAGTATGACCATTTATGGGCAAAGAGTATTCTCGGTACGATCCTACGGAGGGGAGTCATGCATCAGACAGCTGTACTGATAATAAAGGAGTCCAGCGTAAGACATCCTGGACTCTTGGAGCACTTTCTCTATTGCTGAGGTTAACCACTGACAATTCAATTCAATCCAATACAACAGCTCTGCTTTAAATTCTACTTTTTTGAAGCTTATATGTTTTCAGTTTTTGTCCACATTCTCAGAAAGGTGATATTTCTACTTTATGCTTATTACCGAGGTTGCAGTGGATGGTGGTGTACTGGATTGCATTATCTTGAAAAGTGATAATGCAATCCCCTTAATTTATGTAAAGGGAGTGGACAAAATATTAGGAACACTGATGAATATAATGCATCCCGCTCTGATTAGAGATGGACAAAAACAAACCTCACCCCTTTATCTAGTCTAGCAGATTATAATAAACAAACCCAAGTTATTAAATTTATAATCCTGCTATTCTGTGTGTACATTATACCACACTATATATATATATATAAATTTATACAAAGTGCCATTAAACATAAATATTTTACATAGCCCATTAATGTTATTGTGATATTTATTGATTTTCTAATGATTTGTAATAATAATAACTTGTAATTTTTTTTTATTGCTGCAGGATTATGGTTAATTTTCTGGTGAAGACTCTCTGGAAGTTTGCAGAAAGTCTACTTGAGAGCCCTTCTGGACTTGATGAATTTTTGGGTTTGGACAGCACCTCAGCACTCTGACTCACAGACTTTGTGAGGAACGCACCTGCCAAGTCCACAAGTGTAATGAAATCCTAATATGTGGTTTCAGTCTCTTGTCCTCCACATTTGTTTCCAATAAGCGTCACAAAGTGTCTCACAGCTTTACAGTTACACTAAAATATACTTCTGAAACCATTTGAGGCAGAAATAGACGACTATTGAGTGAAATACACACACTTGCTTTGGTCTGAGATGTTAGTTGGTTGATGTTGGAGGCGAAGGTGCGACATCTAGTGGCTGAATGATGTTATTGCAACTTTAAACTTTAACCCTCCTGTTGTCCTCGAGATGGAAAGATTGGAAGGAAGGAGGGAAAGATGGAAGGATGGAAGGAAAGACAGAAAGATGGAAGGAAGGAAGGAAAGACAGAAGGATGGAAGGAAGGAAGGAATGATGGAAGCTGAGGAAGAAGGAAGGAAAGGAGGGAGGAAGAAGGAAGGAAGGAAAGATGGAAGGAAGGAAGGAAGGATGGATGGAAGGAAAGATGGAAGGATGGAAGGAAGGGAGGAAGAAGTAAGGAAGGAAAGATGGAAGGAAGGAAGGAAGGAAGGAAGGAAGGAAGGAAAGATGGAAGGAAGGAAGGAAAGATGGAAGGAAGGAAGGAAGGAAGGAGGGAAGGAAGGAAGGAAGGGAAGACAGATGGAAGGAAGGAAGGAAGGAAGGAAGGAAAGATGGAAGGAAGGAAGGAAAGATGGAAGGAAGGAAGGAAGGAAGGAAGGAAAGATGGAAGGAAGGAAGGAAAGATGGAAGGAAGGAAGGAAAGATGGAAGGAAGGAAAGATGGAAGGAAGGAAGGAAGGAAGGAAGGAAGGAGGGAAGGAAGGAAGGAAGGAAGAGAAGACAGATGGAAGGAAGGAAGGAAGGAAGGAAGGAAAGATGGAAGGAAGGAAAGAAAGATGGAAGGAAGGAAGGAAAGATGGAAGGAAGGAAGGAAGGAAGGAAAGATGGAAGGAAGGGAGGAAGGAAGGAAGGAAGAGAAGACAGAAGGAAGGAAGGAAGGAAGGAAGGAAGGAAGGAATGAAGGAAAGAAGGAAAGGAGGAAGAAGGAAGGAAGGAAAGGAGGGAGTAAGGAAGGAAGGAAGGGAGGAAGGGAGGAAAGAAGGAACAGTAAAAACAGACGGGGTCAATTTGACCCGGGAGGACGACACGAAGGTTAATACAAAACTAGTGCAAGAGAAAAATAAAATAGCAAAAAGAAAAAAGAAACAAAAACAGGATTTCTTTTCTTTCTGGCTCTTACCACGTCGCTATCCACCATCAGGATGGGCACTTTTCTGTAGGTGGACCACTTGAGCTCCTTCCTCATCACCGGGTTCACCTCCACGATCTCGTAGGGCAGCCCATAGTAGTCCAGGACGGCTCGCACTTTGCTGCAGAACGGGCAGGTCTTGTACTGGTAGAGAACCAACTTCAGACCATCACCTTGAACCTGGAGCAAGACAGCAGAGGAAAGAAAAAAAAAAGGGGGGGGGGGGGGGCTTCAAACTTTGTATGACGTAATAAGGTGGTGACCTTTTTCATGTCGACTTCCTTTCGATCTCAGCCAAGCCTAGCGTTTTCTGTGCAACTATCAGGGTACTTCTAGATCAAAATGCAATAACACCGAACCGAATTATTAATTTAACACAGATGAACATGTTACTCATTTTAGTATATATATATTGTCCTCCAGTCAAGGAAGGAAGGATGGAAGGGATGAGGAAGGGAGGAAAGAAGGAAGGAAAGAAGGAAGGAAAGGAGTAAGGAGGGAGGGAGGATGGAAGGAAGGAAGGAAAGGAGTAAGGAGGGAGGGAGGGAGGAAAGGAGGAAGGAAAGAAGGAAGGAAGGAAGGAAGGAAGAAAGGAAGGAAAGGAAGGAAAGGAAGGAGTAAGGAGGGAGGCAGGGAGGAAAGGAGGAAGGAAGGAAGGAAGGCAGGAAGGAAGGAAGGAAGGAAGGCAGGAAGGAAGGAAGGAAGGAAGGAAGGAAGGAAGGAAGGAAAGGAGTAAGGAGGGAGGGAGGGAGGAAAGGAGGAAGGAAAGAAGGAAGGAAGGAAGGAAAGGAAGGGAAGGAGTAAGGAGGGAGGCAGGGAGGAAAGGAGGAAGGAAGGAAGGCAGGAAGGCAGGAAGGCAGGAAGGAAGGAAGGAAGGAAGGAAGGAAGGAAGTGAGGAAAGAAGTGAGGAAAGAAGTATGGAAGGAGGAGGGAGCAAAGAAAGAGGGAAGGAAGGGAAGAACGAAGGAAAAATTAAAGACAGAGGGAGGAAGGAAGGAAGGAAGGAAAGAAGGAACAGGCTAACGTGCACCAGGAGACACAGACTCTTAAAACCCTGGTTAGGAGCATGATTGGTTAAGGTGGTTGTTCAATTGTATATGTGCCTTGAATTTGGTAGAATTGAAGCTTGTGGTAGGTGTATACTTTGATAGAAATGATAATAATCACTTTAGAAACTAGTATGTGTGATATTAATGACCAGAGAAAGCAAGAATGTATCACATTTCAGAAAGTCGTGGCAGATATAAGGTTGCTTTGTATAAATCAAAGTATTTCTAAACCTAAAAAGTAGCGTCCCAGATTACAAAATCTACAAATTCTGAAACAATTTGGCATAAGGATTATTAATATAAGTGCTATAATGTTCAGTTTGAGTACAATATCCAAGGTAAACAAGTCAGAATGTCTGTTTACTGTGCCAGGAAACTGTGCAATAGCTAAATGCACTTGTTTATACATCATCTATGCACTTTAAATGAGGAGTTTTTATGTATGTGTGCATGGGTATGTGTGTATGTATGTATATATGTGTATATATTTGATCTATTCCTTTTATTTAAGTATGAGATGTGTGTGTGAGTGATGACCGAGGATGGAGCTGTTTTAAATTTCGTGGTATTGACCTCAATGCAATGACAATAAACACAATTCAATTCAATTACCGTAACACCTGTATTACTGCTACACCTGTATTACCGTAATACCTGTATTACAGTAACAGTAACACCTGCATTACCGTAACACCTGTATTACTGCTACACATGTATTACCGTAACACCTGTTTTACTGCTACACCTGTATTACCGTAACACCTGTATTACTGCTACACCTGTATTACGTAACACCTGTTTTACTGCTACACCTGCATTACCGTAATACCTGTATTACAGTAACAACTGTATTACAGTAACAGCTGCATTACCGTAACACCTGTATTACTGCTACACATGTATTACCGTAACACCAGTCATAGAGGTGACCCATTAAAAGAGCAGGGTCAGAGAGTCTCGGTGTGTCTTTGTGTCTCTTGGCGCGTAAAGACGCAGCTGACCGGACTCACCTTGCAGTGCTCCTCGGCCAGGTGCTGCTGGGCCGAAAACTTGACAGTCTGATATAAACCCAGACCCCCTCCGAGCAGGAAAGCACAGCCCAGCACCCTGCCTCCTCCTGCCCGCAGAGAGGACAGCAGCCTGGAGCGGAGCCCCAGCCCGCTGCCGGTACCGTATCCTCTACCGGACACTCGTGCACCGGCGTTCCCCGACAGGTAGAAGCCGGTACCGGGCCGGCGGACCAGCGGAGACTCTAAAAGGCTCCAACCGACCTTACTGAAAGATCTGGCACAGGCTGCAGCCATGTTTGATTTACGTAAAGCTCCCACAATGCACCGCGAGCTGAGGGAGGAGATTAAAGGGCAAGTACACAGTTTTAACAAGTCCGCATTAAAGCAGCAGTCATAGTAATATGAACAGTGAAGATGTTTTCCTCTCTGTTGTCATTCCTCCTGTTCATACTGACCAGACCCTTTTTAGAGTTGCTCATGCACCCCTAAAAATAAGTAAATTATTATTGCTTATTTATTTTATTTCCTAAAACGTATTTTATACAACATAAATTATTTTGCTAGCCCGTCTGTTAGAGATAGGATAAACACTTATGCTACAGGTTCAAATGGTTTTATTTTAACAGCTTTAATGTACTTTGGATAGTTCTGTTATTAATATATAATCTTTCCCTCAGAGTTCATTAACTTGTCTCAGGCTCCTCTCTGTAGAAATCTGTGATTGTTTATTCTTAACACTCTACTATGTATTGATGTAATTTACGTTATCCAGTGAAATGAGTCATTTAGCAGGGGGTTTGAACCCTTGCAGGGCATTGTGTGTCACATTCTCATTAGGAGCTGAGTCCCCCCTAAAGGTCTGATCCTAGAATCGCTCTTGATACTGACTGTTAAATGTGATTTCAATGTAAAGTGATGGAGGATAAAATCCACAGTGTGTTTATTTTAAAATAGAAAGAGCATCAACGGAAAGAATAAAGAGCAATACATAATAAGTAAGTTCATAAACAAAACAAACAATAGTAGTAAACATATAGTAACATAGTAACAGTAATATTGGTGCCGAATGATGTTATAGAAACTAGAATATTTAACTTACATCTTAAAACGTGTCTGTTTGTCACTGACCCATAAATCTTAAAGCAGGAGGGTCAAAGTCATCTTCATTCAAGAGCCACATACAGCCTGATCTGATCTCATGTGGGCCGGATCATTAAAAAGATGGAAGGAAGGAAGGAAGGAAGGAAGGAAGGAAGGAAGGAAGGAAGGAAGGAAGGAAGGCAGGCATGAAGGTAAGGAGGAAAAGAAGACAGGAAGAAATGATGGAAGAAAAGGAAGAAAGACAGATGGAAGGAAGGAAATGAAGACAGGAAGGAAAGTGGGCCGGATTGGACCCCTCGGGGGGGCAGTTCTGGCCCACGGGCCGCATGTTTGACCCCCCCTGTCTTAAAGGGTGAATCTATAAAATCATCATAAATGAATTGGGGGGCGGCGGCGTTGTGATGGGGCCTTCACGGACGTCTCTGCGCCTCTCTGCGTCGTGATACGTGCGGTGCGTTCAGGAGCGTCGTTATTCTGAGACGCTCGCAGCAGCAGCAGCAGCAGCGGCGTCTTGTCTTGGTGGAAACGGTGATTCCTCATCAGCCAGCAGCAGCAGCAGCAGCAGGAGCAGCAGCATCCATTTAAACACCAGTGTTTCAGTGGTTAAACCTCCACATCTAAACCTCGGGGACTGACCTCTCTTCTCTGGGATGCCGTCGAGCATCGGCGAGAGGAAAAAACCTTTACGGCGTGTTTTAATCGAGCGTGACTGCAAAAGGAGCGGAGCTGCGATGGATGAATTCTGGAGGAGACAAATAACGTTTTGATAAATCGGTGGTTGGGTTGAAGCTAAGCTAACGTTAGCAGAAAGCCCCCTCAGCTCTCTCCTGCTGCTTGTTTTTTCCTCCTCCTCCTCCTCTCTCTCTGGTCGCTGACCGCTGTGCTGTTTTTCCTCCATGAATAAACACTCCTTAATGCCTCCTTTTTTATTGATGCCGAGACATGCTGGAGCCCTCTGAGGACATTTCTCTCAAGGATAAAGCATTGAGCTGTCTACTAGCCTCCCTGTGTTAACGCTGGTTAGCTCAAAAGCAGCAGTAACATTATTATTCTTTTTTTTTTTTTTTTTTTTTTTTTTAATTCTCCTTTTATTCTCAAGATGCTTGCAGAGGAGGAGTGTGTCTAAGGGTGAAGCTGAAACTCGCATGGATACACTCTCCATGAAGGTCATGATACTGAGAGAATGATCATGCTGGAAAAACAGGTAAGAAACATTTAGCTACAGAGCCTCATTTAAATTGACACCTGTGCTCATTTGCATATTATAATGAGGCGTTAATCACGTGCAGCGTCCAGAGCTGCTGTTTGATTGAAATGATCAATACTTTACTAATGATACTTTCCTCCCAGCTCCTTCTCACCGTCTCTACAGCTGCTGTTTTTATATATAAATGCACGTATGTTACTTTGCAATGTGGGAAAGCAACTCACACACATTTACTCCAGTACTGTAGTATTTCTATGTGATGCTACTTTCTGCATTTCAGAGGGAATTATTGTACTTTCTACTGCACTATATTTATTCAACATTCAACAAGCTTTTACAATGCAACATATTGTTAAACCTTTTTTTGTCTTTTGACGTCGTACACATTTCATTTTCATTGTGTCACATTTCAGATGTCTATGAGTTGTTTATACTCCACCAAATATTGTTTCTTCCCCTCTAAACTTCTCACATGGTCAAATGGAGCAGAGATAATCACCAACGCCTAGTCATATAAGTCTAAAGGTTGCATATTGTTTTTGTCTTTTTAAAAAAATGTTTTAAACCTGCGTGCTCCACATGATGATGATGCCTAAAATCTTTGGATTTAAAATGTGGCTGCAAGTTTAATTTGAGACATTTTGATGAATTTGAAGTTTAATTTCACACAAAACAGAAGAGTTGCAATACTAAATTCTGATTGGTAAGAGTTTTATCAGATGTTCAGGCACAGCATGTTCTTTTTTATATATTTAATCCATCTGTGAGTAATAGAAATTGTATCTTTATTAGGAAGTTAAAGGATAAGTTGAGAACCACTGGACTAAACTAGCTAACTGTATATAAAGTAGTGTAAACAGCTACAACAGTAACATGTTGCTCTAACACTGATGCTTCACTATTAATAATCTAATGATGTCATAATAATAATATATCAGTCAGAGGACCAAACCACTACTTTTACTGTCATACTGCATACTACATCACTCATAATACTACAGTACGTTTACTGTAATACTGCATACTACATCACTCATAATACTGCAGTACTTTTACTGTAATACTGCATACTACATCGCTCATAATACTGCAGTACTTTTACTGTAATACTGCATACTACATCACTATAATACTGCAGTACGTTTACTGTAATACTGCATACTACATCACTCATAATACTGCAGTACTTTTACTGTAATACTGCATACTACATCACTCATAATACTGCAGTACTTTTACTGTAATACTGCATACTACATCACTCATAATACTGCAGTACTTTTACTGTAATACTGCATACTACATCACTCATAATACTGCAGTACTTTTACTGTAATACTGCATACTACATCACTCATAATACTGCAGTACTTTTACTGTAATACTGCATACTACATCACTCATAATACTGCAGTACTTTTACTGTAATACTTTATATCAATCTCATTTAATTGTTTATTCTATAACATGTCTGTCACAAGTTTCCAGACACTTCAGTTTGTTTGTTTTCTCTAATCAAGAGTCCAAAACTCAACAATATATAATTTAAAAAGATATAAAACAGAAAGAAAAAGCCACAAATCCTCATGTTTAAGAAGCTGGAACCTTTTTCTAGAAGACGTTATTTAATATTTAGGAGAAATTTTGTGGGTGAAAGCAGCTCAGTGCACTTAAAGGCAGATCTGTGATACTTCTAAACTGACCTGTTGATGCATTCATAGTCAACAGTCATTATTAAAGTGTTATTAACAGAGTCTGCATCATTTAGGCTTTCATCTAAACTAAAAATTATTTTATTATTATTTATTCATCTTTTCAAGCTTTTATTGTCATTTCAACACTTGGTCGATGCAAAGACATAAAAAAACAGGTGTTAGAAATGACACAAAATGTTGGAATGAAATACCATAAATAGCAAATATTGATAATAATGATAAATACTCTAAATAATAAAGATAAAAATAGAACAAAATGAATACTTAAGTGTGAAAGTAGCAAGGCTGAGTGTACACAGCAGTTTAAACAGTAGTGCAGCTGCTGTGATCATTTAATGTGAAGTAAAATGACAGTAAAGTGAAAGTAAAGCCTCAAATAATCACAATAAACGTTTAAAAAAGATTAAGAGAAGAACAGAACATTTGGGAAGCTCGAACCAGGCATTTGCTGGTTTGTGCTTCTTAAAATAGAGGAAATTATATATTTAATTTAACAATATACTACACTGTATTTATGTAATGTATTAATGTTATTTACTAGAAATATAAGCAGTGTTTTTAAATTGTTGTATCAGCTTTAGTATTGGACATAAATGGTTTGAAATAATGCTGAAATTATTAATGAATTGATGAAAAAGTAATCAGTGTTGAGGGTTTGCTGCTATTCTCTATGTGAAATTATTATAAGATGAGTTTTTAAACAGTTTTTCAGATAAAATAAGCAGTTAGGAGGCATTTCTCTTTATTTTCTTACATTTTAAAGACGACACAAATCATCGATTCATTGGGAAAATAACCGCAAAGTCAAAATATGGTGTCATTTTTATTTTTGTTTTGTAGTCGCTTCCTCTTGTGATCGGACTCGGCTGCAAACCGGAAACATCCTCATGACCTTTTCTGTCCAAGAACTGTGGGTGACGGAGGGAGGGGGGGGGGGGGGGGGTTGCTTCCTCTTGTGTACTCCCACAGCAGCGTCAGTATCCATAAACAAAGGTTGACACATTAATAATACATCACACAGCTTCAGAGATAAGAGATATGAGATGTTTCTGCTCAGGAGGAGAAACTGTCGGACATTGTTTTCAGAATCGAGGTTAACAAGAAACGGATCAATATCAGTGGATAGTTGAATATTGACTGATGTGTTTTCTGTGTGGACGTTTCCTGGTCAGGTGAGCTGGGAAGCGTCGGTAGATCGTAGGTGTTGATGTGTTAGTGGGTCACTATGCGTGTTATCTGTAGACTGGCGACCTGCCCAGGGTGTAGTCTGCCTCGTGCCCAGAGCATGCTGGGATACTTTCCAACCCTCCTGTGATCCTACACAGGATAAGCTGCTATAGAAAATAAATAGATTGATTGGTTTGTTGGCTTTGATTCAGCAGAAATACACAAAAAAGATTCCTGGGTGTGCGTCATGAATATGAAAATACGACTCTAAGCAGGTAGAAGTCTTTTTGACATCCATTCCCTTTTTATTTTTTTAGCAGCATTAACATTATTAAAACATGAAATACAATACATCCAGTTGATTTTCAATAAAAGAGTGTAGACAAAACTCCCATTAAGAAGCTTAATACTACTTAATACTAGACTTTTGTCTTTCTGGGTCAAAATTGAGCTGTCCTGGTTTGACTGTTTATAAATGTATAAATGATCAGCCTATTCTGTGTTACACCTGTTTCATTTCAACTTATAACCACAGATTACACATATATTTTTAGAAATGATGGTCAATAAGCCTCATTTAAGTTAAGTTATACCTCATTTTTGAGTTAACTGTTGTCCTTCCAGGTCAAAATCGACCCAATAGGTCAACAGGAGGGTTAAACAGATATCGTATAATCGTAATAATGATGATAATAATAGTAGTAACTTTATTAGTATAGCACCTTTCACACAATAAATGCAGCTTAACGTGCGTTACAACAGAGGAAATGACACACATCAAGTGCTTCACAATACAAGGATCTAAAAGGAGTATAAAGCGATGTTAATTTTAAGACATTAGTGTAATATAAGATGGGAAATAAAAGCAGTAATAATAGTAAAATAGTATATAGTGAAAGTAGCTAAAACATAGATTAAGTACGATATATAAAGTTAAGTAAAATACAACATTTTAAAAGAAGTGCATCAGTGTGAAGATGACTAGAAGCTAGTTAGAGGCTTTATTGAGCTGATATCTAAAGGTAAACACTCCTCCTGTAGTTTGGTTGCAGGAAACTCTTTCACCGCTTTCCACGTCCACATGGTTGCGAGGGTCCATGTTTGACCTGTATTCATATTTTCAGCCTCTTCTTGTTGTTCTGCAGCTTACAGGAAGTCCTCAGCTGCAGCGTTGCCGTGGCAGCGTCTTGTTTTTAAGATGCAATACGAATGAAAAAACCAGCAAGTCAGCAGTTTATAATGTTCACAGACTGGATTTTTACTGTTCTGGAGAGTTATTGTGGCTGCAGCCTTGTTTTCTAGTGCACAGACCTCCCATTCTTGTATGCGCTGAACCATGTCGGTGCGTGAGTCCGCATCTGTTCACTAAACCTGGGAACCATGAATCACACTTCAGAAAATAGTATTAAGGAATCACTTTTGGTTTTTTGTAACTTTTGATGGGATAATATTTTACCTGTTACGGATCAGTGACTCACAGCCTTTTTGCCGCTATCTGCAACTATTTTCATAATTTGTGATGGGCATTTTTCACATTAAACGACTAATCAGTAAGACTGAGTATCGGTCAAATAAATAAATAGTATCGAAACGTCTCCCGCCTGGGTATTGTTTAAGAAATTACAATACTAGTACCAATCCATGCACCCTCAAAGTGATACTGATACCGAGTACTAGGGCTGGGTGATTATGGCAATTATGGCACGATTAATTGAACTTTTAACCTCGATTACGATTAATGAACGATTATCTCCACCCTTGATGAACAATTATGTATTTTTCACAGTTTCTTTAGTTTTGTATTTTACACATGAGGATCTTTAGGGAGTGAAATAATGATGTTTTAAGGTGTGACGCTGTGGTTAATGTCTAGTTTACTTGATTATAAACTATGTAAAGATCATGGTTTGGGTTAAAATGATCACTGTAGACAAGTTTCAAATTCCTATATATATATATAAATATATGCAACCTTTGCTGTCATGGCAACAGTGAACACCACCATTAATTGACATGAGCAAGATTAAGTCCATTAGAGTTTCTAAATGTTGGTTTCGATTATTTTTCGATTTATTGCCCAGCCCTACCGAGTACTTCATTCAAAACCAATCATGTAAACAAAAGCATCAAATTTCATGAGATGTCACCACTCCTCCACATCTATATGATTAGATTTTTACACAAATGCATGTTTTCAAAGTCGTCAAATGATTCTTATTCATTAGTTGAAGAACGCTTGAGTTGATTGGCTGGTGAGCAAGTCCGTACAAATAGTCATATTTTCTAGCTCTGGGTGTAAAAAGGATCGATTGCAGGTATCGTTTGACGGGAGACGTTTGGATACTACTTGGTATCGATTGATTTCGAGTACTGATACCCGACCCTAAACAGAACCACATTCCTGCACATGCTCAGTAGCGTTTGCCTTACACAGAACTACTCTCCAGAGACTGAAAACTTGATCTCTGTTATTAGTCTTTGGAGCCGTTTCTAAACAAACTAACATGACCAAACTCTTTATAATGAAGGAACATGTCACCCAGTGCAGCTGTGAGGCTCATTTATGTGTTTTTAATAGTTTTTGGACGACAACAGAAGTCTACGGCACAGAAGTTAAGAAGTTAGTAGATCCGTTCATCGATTTTTAATAAGAAGAACAAAAAAAAAAAATATATATATATATATAAACAGACTCATCTTCTAAGCAGTGCAGTTGCGTTTTTATATAACCGAGCTGACATTTATAAAAGTTTACACCAACAAAACTCATCGAGTAAACACGAGGATTCGGTGTCAAAGGTCACCGCTGAGTTTTGTCTGTGAGGAGGAGCAGGATGAGAGCTGCTGCTTCAGGATGTGAAGCTTCCCACTGACTCTGTTTAAAGGGTCCATTTACCCCTCGACACACACACACACACACACACACACACACACACACACACACACACACACACACACACAAGCTCTTTAACACTGGATTTCACTGTAAACAACCTCTTCTTATTCTTCTTTTCGCTCATGCACGCAAATCCTGTTTCCTCTCTCTGGTATTATTGATGTTTATCCTCTTATTGAAACATTTATTTGCCTTTTTTTCCCTCCTCCCCTCCCTTCTCCACTATTGTAGGAATTGTACGGCCGCAGCGTTCAGATAAAGCTGTGAGCTTTTCCGTTGCTGCCACGGCGCTCCATTTTCTGCCCGCTTGCTCCAGAAACCGCTCGCTCTCTCTCGCTCGCTCTTGAAGCTTGACTTCACTCCAAGCATATCTGACTTCTTTGTCTGATGGAATGTGACAAGAATCAGAGATTTTTTTTTCTCCCCCCCCCCCCCTGCTTCAGTTTTTAGTCCCGAGGGGGGGAGGGTTTCTTTTTTTTCATTTTCAGAAGCATTAGTGTGTGTGTGTGTGTGTGTGTGTGTGTGTGTGTGTGTGTGTGTGTGTGTGTGTGTGTGTGTGTGTGTGTGTGTGTGTGTGTGTGTGGAGGAGAAGGAAAAGCTTGTCCTTGAAATCTCTTGTCAGATTGTTGCAGCAGCAGTGTAACATTTCGACTTGTTGCAGAGTGTTTCCCTTTTTCTCCTCAGCTGTTTGTCCCAATTTGTTGTTTTTTTAATTTTCTAAATCTGCTCTTCAAGGCCGACTGTCCACGTTTTGTAATTTCCAAGTGACCGGATCAGATTTGTGTGCGTGTGTGTTTTTTTTTTTAGACACTGTAATCATTTGCAGGCATGCTCACACTGACTGAAGGCTTTTTTTTCTCCACTCAGAGACTCTGAAGTCTGACTCTTTATAGATTTTAGATGTTTTTTTTTCCAATGCACGGTATGAAACAGGCCGTGGGCGACAGAAGAGGCATGTAATCGCTTCATCTGTCTATCCACCGTGCTGCTGATACAAGGAGGTGTGAGAGAAAAAAACAAAACAAAACACTTGACATCTGAGCACGGGTGAATCACCTGCAGATGAATCATACAAATCTACATTTTCCTGCACAGACTTGAAGAAAACAGCTTCCACCTGCGCAAAAACTTAGATTTAAAGGTGCAGTTTGTATATTTTAGTGGCACCTAGTAGAACAGACATGACAGAAATAGAATTATGTATGTTTTAATTAGTGTTTACTCCCATAAACTCTTTTCGTTACCTCACAATGAGCCCTTTATATCTACATAGGGAGCGTGACCTCTTCTTCACAAGCCCCCAATGTTTCTACAGTAGCCCAGAATGGACAAACCAAACGCTTTCATGTTATTTGTGAGTTTCTCAGCCACTGTAAGGTCTTCTTCTCCCCTGGAGGAGGAGGGGAGGGGTATTCAGTTGGTTGCAATCTGCCATCTCACCACTAGATGGCACTAAATTCAACACACTGGTCCTTTAAGCACCTAATGTTATGAACTTAAGGGTGCAGAGGTAATACTTTCACACACTTAAAATGTCATAGAATTTAATAATCACTGATATTTTACTCAAATCTATTAACATATATTTTATATTATCTTATCTGTTTAACATGACAATTACTGATCAACTCTCAGCAGTTAAATTTCACTTTCTTAAAACTTTAAGGAAGCACATTTCCCCTTTTTCAGATTTACTTTTTAAAACTTCCCTTTTTCTGTTTGGCTCCATGAGTCAGCAAAACTCAATGAATGCAACAATAAAATCATTATCGGCACATTAAGAAATAATGAAAAGAAGCTTTAATTGCAGCCTTTCATTTATTTATCCCACAAGGTGTTGATGGATTATTTTAAGGGGTTGTGAGATGATAAGACATCAAAAAAAACTTAACTTTATTTGTTGTGATTATTGTATTTTATATTAAAATAAAACAAAATAAGTCCTCCTTCATTACAGTGCAACATGTGACGAGGCCTCCCAGGTAGACTTTGCTTTATTTTATGGGGTCGGGAGCCATAAAGGTCAGGAGTCACTGATTTACAGTATATAACATTAAACTTTTGACCCTTGAGACGCGGGTGGTTTCTCCGCTGAAGCAGCTTCACAATAGAACAAAAGCTTCCATCTGTGGTGACAAAACAGGAGATAAAATCTGAGCTAAGCAAACATTGAAACGCTGATCTCAGATTGAATTATTTGACTCTGAAACCAGAGAAGATTTGCACCTGTACTTCTTCTAACAGTCGCCTATGATGTTGATGATCTTATTGGCTGTAAAACACCTCATCATCATCATCTTCGGCGTTGTCCTGAAGAGGCTTTTAACCCCGTCACATGAGGGTTTAAATGTCCCAGTCACGTGTTGCAGATGAACTGACCTCCTGCGTACCTGCACCGCCCGTCCTGTCTTTGTCCGAGAGTCCACACAGGAAGCCGACCTGCAGGTTCCAGTCTGGCTTCCTGTCCTGGCCGGGTATCTGTAGGGAAAAAGAAGAGGGGAGGGAGAAGGAGGAGGCGAGGAAGAGGAGGGGGAGGAGGAGAGGGAGGGGGTCTTATGTAGCCCTATGAAGGAGCCGGCTTTGCCTCCCTGTTTCCATGACAACCGCTCTCCTACAGTATTCAGCTGTGGGACGGCCTCTGCATCTGAAAGCAGTTCCCAGTGGTGTTTCAGGCCCTCTTTCCCCTCGGCTACACTCTCTTCTTCTTCTCCTTCTTCCTCTTCTTCCTCTACTTCTACCGTCTCTGTGCTGTCTTTCTTTTTTTAAATCTTCACACAGTTTGCATCTGAATCAGGACTGAATTCTGCCACTTCTTTCCCTTTTCTTTCCCTTTTTTTTTCTTCTTAAAAAAAAAGAAGAAATTACCCAAGACTACCGGCTCGGACTTGGAGCCAACACACACTTAAAATATTTATACCAGCTGTTCTTTTAACGTGCAAATATTAGCCGAGTGAAAGGAGATATAAAAAAAAAAAAAAAAATCCTTTAAAACGAGGCACGAGTGATGCTGTTTGCTCAGTTCATCGGATCATTGTGTTTTTTTGTTTTGCAAGAGATTTCCCCTCAAAGACTCGGTTAATAATTACACAGTGTGGACGTTCGCTCAGTTTTTTGTACATTTGCACGACGATGATGAAACACAAAGAGCAAAGTGTTGAAGTAAAAGCATAAAAAAGCAGGACTGGTGTGATACAGAACGGTGAGATAAGGAAACCTCAGAGGCTTTCAAAAACAAAAACAAACCAAAAAAACAACCGCTGACACGTTTTCACAGCTCTGAGTCTGTGAGATGTCATGCTGCTGTCAGGTCAAAGCGAACTTACTTCCTTTTCATCAAGGTTTCAGCCATTTGGGGTAAAAGCCGTGTGACCTAGATACCGTATGACGAGGCTAGACTTCACTTTGACTGGAAATGTTTTGCAGGAGGCAGGTTTTGGGTCTTCAGGTTCAGGCTGTAACGGCGATGGAAGGGAAGAAGAAAAAAAAAGAAAAGTCAAAATGTCAATATTGACTCTGGGGCTGGAGAAGGAAGATGCTTGTGATGGCTGCTGTGGGGAATCCCTCACCTACACACAACAGAGAAAAACATCTGTGACTTAAAACAGACTGAAAATCTTCATACGTTGTCCTGTAGAGGTTCAGTCTGTCACTTCACTGTGTTTGTGTTGTTAGTTTTTTTCTCAAAGCTCAAAGGAGTTTGATTGAAGTGCTGCAGTGTTGTTTGAAAGCTCATAAAAAATGAAATATGAATTGATCCGGCGCTGCACGTCAAACTAGATCAACGTCAAACCAAGCTTGAGGCCAATGACATGCTTGCTTTTAACCAATAGGTGTGTGTGTAGGAGTGTTTGCCTTGTACCTTTGACTGTGTATCAGTACTCGATATCTTTAAGGTATCAACTGAATTAAAATCGACACTAAGTGGTATCGAAACCTGGGAATCATGAATCGGACCGTAGAAAGTTGTTTTAAGGAATCACTTTTGACGGGATAATATTTTACCTGTTACGGATCAGTGACTTGCAGCCGCTATCTGCAACTATTTTTATAATTTGTGATGAGCATATTTTCCCAGCTTTTGACATTTTTCACATTAAATGACTAATCAGTAGGGCTGTGTATTAGTACTTCATACCCTTTAAGGTATCCACCGAAAAAAAACCCATACCAAGTAGTATTGAAATGTCTCCAGTCAAACGATACCTGCAATCGATCCTTTTTGCACCCAGAGCTAGAAAATATGACTATTTGTACGGACTAACAAAATCAACACAAGAGTTCTTCGATTTAACGCGACATGTGATTGGCCCACTCCCACAGCAGCTACAATGTGGAGGAGTGGTGGCATTTTATGCAATTTAATGCTTCTGTTCACATGATGGGTATCAGTATCACTTTAAGGGTAATTGGATTGGTACTGGTATCGCAATGTTTTTAACGACATCCAGCCCTAATTGTACCTGTGCAATGATTCAATGCACTCATAATCTCTTATTCGATATTGCAAAACATAAAAAGGCTCAGAATTTGAGTCGGATCTTTGGCTTGGTACTTAAAATCTCGTCAGGTTTACTCCTTTTTTCCTGACTTTGTGGCAGGTGATGGGTGAGAGCAGGTGGGAGAAATGTACAACTGGTAATTAGTCGTTGTAATGAAGGCAGTAGCTAAATTAACAGAGTTTAGAGCATCAAAAACACAATAGATAGATAGATAGATAGATAGATAGATAGATAGATAGATAGATAGATAGATAGATAGATAGATAGATAGATAGATAGATAGATAGATACTTTATTTGGGAAGTTTGTCTTAGACTCTGCAAAGAAAAGCTGGCAAATGGAAATGAGACAAAATGCTTACATCAGCACATCATCAACTTCACCCAGGCAGACGTTAACGCAGCATTTTACGCACTTGTGAATTTGCATGAAAATCATGAACTAAAATCACGACTATAAGAGGAAATACGGTATGTAGAAATGTCTGCTTGTTGTTGCAGAGCCGAGTCAAAGAGAGGCCAGACGGTAGATTCACACTAAACAACAGCAGCGCTCAGACGTGTGACTTCTGCACACCTAAAGTGACAATGTGACATTTTCATATTCGTTAATGATTCATCCTCCTGCGCTGAAGCTGCGACGGTTCAGGACAGGAAGTGATGCGACTCTGTTTGAATTTGCATCACGTTAGAGGAAGTTGGACAACAGAATAACACCTTGTTGCCACAGCAAATTGTGTCACAGAAACCTGAAATTACAAACTACAAAAGATCGGCTGATTTGAATGAAACTGTAGATTATTACTATATTACATTAGTAAATCTGAGCTTTTGAATATATTGAACTTGTACTGTTTACATTAGTTAGCGGGCTTCTTCTTCCCGGCCTTTTAATGGCATAGTCTGTCTTGCAACATGGAATAGCAATAACAGTACCAGCAGGATTGTAATAAGTTACAGATTACTAGTTACTGTATTTAAAATGTAATAAGTAATGTAACTATTTCAATGACTTCATCAAAGTAACGTAACTTATTACATGTGATGACTTTTTAATTTTATCCAATGTTTTCAGCTTTTAGGGTAAATGTCCCATTAAGCACCAGAATCTAAGTCCAGCTGTTTTTCATGGATACTGACATGATTTATAAGGGAGATCATTTCTTATAAAGCAACATTTATTTCTCATTTAAAATGTATTCATTAGTTCATGTAGATTTTGGAATATAAAATAAAGATATGTTATGAATAAAGTGGGTTTAATTGGTACTGTGACTCCATTTAAACCCACATCATGATTTATTTACTAAATATATGAATAAAATATTGATTTCAAAGAATTAAAAACAGCAATATATGTATTCAGTAACATGTTAAATATTAAAAATTAAACTATTATAACTAATTAAACTACATAACGCTGTTACATGTAACTCATTACTTCCCATCACTGCCTCATTGAGTAAAAGATGCACACTAAACAGGAACCTGCTCACCAAACTTAAATAGGATGGGACTTGAATGCAACATTAGCATGAACAGGGAAAGCCAGCAGAAAAAAAGAGCTCCAGCTAATAAAAGAGTCATCATCAACAATCGAGACGAAGAAGAAGACGTAACAGAAGTGCTCACAGTGTTTGATTGACGTGTGGTCTCTGTGCAGAAACACCATCAAACATTTAATAAGGCTGCATCACAGCAGCTGGGAGGATTTCTCAGCCTCACACAAAGATATTTACAAAAGAAAAACAATTTTTCCGATGAGAACTGGTGACCTGCCAGAACGTCTGGTTTCACTTTTTAGCAGCGACATTAATGAGGAGGGTGGGTGTTGGGGGTGTGTGGTGGTGGAAGCTGATTCATACATCAGTCACCGTGCTTCATCTTTAATAAGCTCGCACAGACAGTCTGGCACTACAGGAGCAAAACAGAGCTGGTCTTTCTCTCTTGATTAAATCGCTGCAGCATAATGAAGCAGAAGAGAGTCAGACGGGCAACTCGAAACCCCCTCTTGTGTACCTGCTGCATTTCATTAGGAAATGTTGTTTTTTCTTTCTTTTCTTTTTTTCGTGTGTGCATGTAGCGCTGTGGTCTGAGCACTTCTTGAGCCTGTTTGAACGTTACAGAGCCGAGAGAAAGAGCAGAACACGTTGCTGCTGCTGCTGCTGCTGCGGTCGTGGCATAACAGCTGAGCGTTGGGCAATACCTCCACAAGATGTAAAGAAACGAGAGAGCAGCTGCTGACAGTTAAGACGTTCCCTGGTGAGGGAGGAAAGGAGGGAGCAGCAGCAACAGCAGAAAGGAGGAGGAGGAGGAGGAGGAGGAGGGAGAAGACGAGAAGAGAGAGGGAGGGAGGGAGGGAAACAAGGGGAGTGCAGGGTTTGTTGGTGGCTGGGAAGAAGAGGAGGAAGGAGGTGGAAGGGTTCCTCTTTTTTTTTTTTTTTTCTTCCTTCTCTGAGACGGATTCCTCACAGTCTTCAAGTGAGAGGCAGCGAGCGAGAGAGCAGCCAGCTGTGGAAGTTCCTCCTTCATATTTTTTCTCGGGTTTTATTTTTGTTTATTTTTTAATTTATTCCTGTGGTGTATGTTTATTTCGGGCGGCCGATGCTGGCTGCGCCGTGCAGCATGGAAACCAAGTCTCTGTTCAGCCTTCACAGAGCCCTCGCTCAGCCAGTCAAGATGTGCATGTTCGATTTCCCCGTCACCATCCTGGACGACCTGGTGAGCTCGATACGCCGCCGCCGCCACACCGCAGAGAGAGAGCAGGCTGTGTGTGTGTGTGTATGTGTGTGTGTGTGTGTGTGTGTGTGTGCGTGTGTGTGCATGTGTGTGAGACCACGAGTGCATTCAGATACGTGCTTATGTGCATGTCTGTAAGAATACATTAAATTATAATGTAATTGAATCTGTGTTTGCAAAGTGTGTTTCTGTGCACTCATGAGCGCTGGTGCACATACAGCATTACTGTGGGGTACTATAAAGTATTTATTGTATGTGTGTGTGTGTGTGTGTGTGTGTTTGTGTGTGTGTGTGTGTGTGTGTGTGTGTGTGTGTGAAAGCAGGTTGATGTGTGTGTTTGCATGTGTGTGGGCTGCATCAATGCTATACCATCATTACACTCACCTAAATAAGTGTTCAGTGTATATTTTTATGCATTTTTGTCTTATCATGCACAAAATATGTTGTGTCGTCGTCACTTTTTAGAATTTATATCAACATAATAATCAGTCATGAAGAGTTGCGGATACAAGTGTGTGTTTGTGTGTGTGTGTGTGTGTGTGTGTGTGTGCAGTGCCGCAGTGTGAGTGTTTAATTGCAGTTTTGTGCAGACTATCAGCTGGATGTATGTGTAGTTTATTTATTATATTATTATTAGGTTAGAAAGAAACTTCAAGTGTCGGCACACTATGCAGGAAGGTGAGAACAGTTCAATAAGAATATAAAATGTAAATTAAAGTGAAAGCTGGGCCAAAGTGTTGTGGTCACATCTTATCCTCGTATGATCTCGAGTGTGTGTGCACACTCTGTGAGATAGTCAGTGTGTTTCCATCAGCCTGTTTTAATGCAAACTTTCCATTTGTGCATAAAAACAAACTGAGTGGAAATTCTGTAAATAAGAAAAATAAAAGTCAAAAGACGTCAGAAAAAGTTTTAGACTGAGATGGTAAAGTTTGTGCATTGATTAACACGCAAAATGCGACAAAGCGTGATGTGAATAAATGATGTCGTACATGAATCATGTGACAGAAACATCAGATCAGTGCGGAGCCACAATGAGGCCGATACATTAAAACTAACAGAAGGTTTTCCATTGTTTGACCTTTGACCTTTGCCGCTCTTTTAATGGCGTCATCTCATTGTGGAGAATTAGCGCCACCTGCTGTTTATCTCCTTATATTCACATAACAGCAGCGGATGATGGATGGATGATTCACTTTTTTTGGGGAGTGATTTTCTCGAAATGTGGCTTAAAGTTGTTCAACATTTGGATTGACTCTTGGCTAGTGATAATATCTCTTTTATTTAACCAGGAAGAGTCATACAGTCGATACATGAACTCTTTTAGTGGGGACACCCAGCCAAAGCGTGCAATGTAAAATTTGTGTCGCAAACTCAGCAATTCTGAGAAATATGAGTGACACATAATTTGACATTTTAAAAGAATTACATCCTCTTTTTTTTAAATGCTTGAATGCCTGATATGAAGTCAGCATGTACAAGTTTACTCTGTGTTGTCATCGTGGTTGTGAAAGTGGTCATTTGAGGTTGAGTTTTGCTGATTTTGTAGTTTAATGAGCAGTTTTCATAATGTGTCATTAATCTGTAGCTGTAGTTTTAGCTGATAATAGGGCTGTGCGATTATGGCAAATATCAAAATCACGAGCTTTTAACCTCGATTACGATTAATGAACGATTATCTCCACCCTTGATGAGTATACATGAGTATCTTTAGGGAGTGAAAATAATGATGTTTTAAGGTGTGACGCTGTGGTTAATGTCTAGTTGACTTGATCAGAACTATGTAAAGATCATGGTTTGGGTTCAAATGATCACTGGAGACAAGCTTTCAAATTCCTTAAAGATATGCAACCTTTGCTGTCATGGCAACAGTGAACACCACCATTAATTGACATGAGCAAGATTAAGTCGATTAGAGTTTCTAAATGTCGGTTTCGATTATTTTTCGGATTAATTTCCCAGCCCTAGCTGATACTGTAGTTTTTTCTCCTCTGTGGTTCATCTGGTGACTTTTTCACCCTGTTTTAACTCTCGGGTTTCAAACTAACCTCTCATGTCGGTGCGATTTGAGGCTGTTTGCTTTGCCTGAATCACACCTCCGCAGCTGCAGTGGGGATCAGGTCTGTCGGTATCTGTCAGGTTGGCCTGAGGTTGTTCTCACCTGGTCACATGGACACAGGTAAAGAAGAAACACAATCAAACTTTATCAATATAGCAGCTTTCATACAGGTTAATATAGTTCAAAGTGCTTCACTGGTGATTGACAAGCTGATAATAAGACAGAACAAGTGACAATATAAAGAAAAGGAATAAAAACTAAAGAACAGATTGAGACCGATGCACACGAGAGGTCTTGGTGCTAAGAGTGAACACTGCCTTCATTCAGCTGTGTGTGTGTGTGTGTGTATTTGTGTGTGTTCGTGTGTCGAGATGTGGGTGTTTGGCTGTGTGTATGTGTGTGTTTGTGTGTGTTGTTGTTTGTGTGTTGGTCTGTGTTTGTTTGTGTGTCAGGATGTGTGTATATGTGTGTTTGTGTGTCAGGTTTTATGTATTTGAGTGTGTTGGTCTGTGTGTGTGTATTTATGTGTTTGTGTGTCAAGTTGTGTGTTTGGCTGTGTGTGTGTGTCTGTGTGTTTTGCTGTGTGTATATGTGTATTTGTGTGTGTTGGTCTGTGTTTGTTTGTGTGTCAGGATGTGTGTGTTTCTGTGTTTGGCTGTGTGTATTTGTGTGTGTTCGTGTGTCGAGATGTGGGTATTTGGCTGTGTGTATATGTGTGTTTGTGTGTCAGGTTTTATGTATTTGAGTGTGTTGTTGTTTGTGTTGTGTGTTGGTCTGTGTGTTTGTTTGTTTGTTTGTGTGTTGGTCTGTGTGTTTATTTGTGTGTTTTGCGTGTGTGTTTGTGTGTTGCTATGTGTGTTGGTGTTTGTTTGTTGGGATCTGTGTGTTTATTTGTGTGTGTGTGTGTGTGTCGGGCTGCCATTGCCACCATTACACCCGGCAACCGTCTCCCTGCAGACGAAGCCGTGCCCTTTGATATTTTGACATGTTTGGTCATGTCTGTAGAAATCTCTCGGCGCCTAATGAACGTGTTCCTGTGTCAGCTCGTTAATGAATCCTGAGCCTCCAAACAATGAGGCCATGTCTGCAGATCTCCCAACATTTGATTCCTGTGAGAGTTTTACCGAAATATGAAGAAAAGACTGAAGTGTTATTCACTGTACTTTATTTAAAATGGTTTTATTTATTAATATTTTTCTGCATTTTAAATCTAAAGTTCTTCTTTTTTACCGTTTTGCTTTTATTAACCATTTAAATGACACCAGCTTGTATGTTTTGGGGCGAAAAATGGGATTCTAGTTATAGCTGTGCTGATGCCCTCAGGACGATATGACAGAAACAAACCATTATCGTACACGTCTGTAGTGCTGTCTTTGATATTCACGGCTCATAAAGCAAAGTTTAAATGTGGAATAATAGAGTTTTGTTTTTAGCCAAAAATATGAAAAGCTTATGGGCGCATGCATGTGGGCTAGAGGTGCAATAGTAAATCGATGATTGTCAATCAACAGAAGGTTTTGAGTTAAAGAACATTTTTCGTTCCAGCTCCGTAAATATGAACATTTTTCTACTTTAATTTGTTCTCATTGATAATAAAATTTATATATTTGGGTTTTAAATCTTCTGCGTCCCCAGTTGAGCAGTTTTGCTTTTATTAGCCATTTAAATGAAACCAGCTCATATAGTTTTGGCTTCTAGTTATCTTACATGTCTGTAGTGCTGTCGGTAAATTGATGAATCAATTTGTCAATCAACAGATAATTCATTGCCAATAATTCAATATCTTTGGGTTGTGGACAAAATTAGACATTCAAGGATGTTATCTTAGGCTTTGGGAAAGAATCTCTGACATTTTTCACCATTTTTCTGATGTTTTATAGACCAAACAACTAATCAATTAATCAACAAAACTACAGTATAGACAGATTAAACTAAAATGAAAATAATCATCAGTTGAAGCCGTAATAAGTACAACCATGTGCACAAACTGTTGTGGACTTTTTGGTCCAATTCAATTCCAATTCAGGGAAATACATTTTATTGTAGATACCAGACGGGGAGTTCCGGTCCTCTGAAATGAGGCCAAGGTGGAAGTAACTTAAAACTGCATTCTATCAAAAGGCCACCAGGGGGCGACCGTTTTGGTGTCGAAAGGACTTCCGTCTCTATACAAGTCAATGGAGAATTCACCAACTTCTCACTTGATTTCTGACCTCAGTAAACGTTTTCAAAATGTGTTTATGGTCTCAATCGCTAGTTTAAAGCCTTCTTCAATGCAGTATGATGTTCATTTTGGACATTTTGGCCTCCCTGATTTTATATGTGACGATAAAGCAGGGTATGCATTAGGGCGTGGCTACGTCGTGATTGACAGGTTGATTGGTTCACAGGTTCAGGAGGGCGCCTCATGCCCCTCCTGATGCCCATATAAGTAGAATCCGTGTTTTTATTTTTCCCAGCATGCACCTGAAATTTTCAAAATGGCGCTGCTCAGATCCGAAACTATTGGCTTCCGAGCAGCAGTCCAGAAAACCAATGGGTGGCGTCACGTATGTTTCTTTTAATACAGTCTATGGTAGACACTTATGTGTGACTCCCTTTGTGGCAATAATTTAAGTCCCTCTCCTGTTTGAGCCCCCGTGCACAAAGCCAGCTCAATAAAGAAATGTTTCTTCGAGTTTGGTGAGGAAGAACGTGACTGGTCTGCATAGCCAATAGCTGTGGGATAAACTGAACACAGACTGTGATACAGACAACATCAAAAGAAAGACAAAGCTCCAGCAACACTTGTCGTATAGAAGAACTTTATTAATAGACCAACTTAATGACCCTGATGAAGGCCACAAGCCGACACGCGTTGGTCTATTAATAAAGTTATTCTATACGACAAGTGTTTACTGCAGCTTTGACTTTCTTCAGACTTGTCCCCCTTCTCCGTGCACCTTGGAAGTAGGTGACGTTGTACCAGAAACCTCCAACCTTGTTTCTACAGACCTCATCACCCACCGTCAGTGCTGCACCTCACTGAGGCTCTTGTGGCTGAATGGGAGGAAATCCCTGCAGCCACGTTCCCACATCTGGTGGAAAACCTGAGACCAGAAGAACTGAGTCTGTTAGCAGCAGACTAACACCTTTACTTAGTTTGTTTGGGTTCACGTGCACTTTTGGCCATGTCGTGAATTTTACTGGATAACTACACTGTGTGGAGATTTAGCTTGATGCTTCACTAGAACATTCATTTGCAGGCTTGTAGTAGGACCTTTCTCAGGCTTCGAAGCTTTGGCAGCAATTATTCGAATTGTTCAGGGTCAATTTAATAAGTTAAACTATAAAAATGGAATTACTCGTATGTATAAGTCTTGCTAACATTAGTCATAGCCAATTGGAAGATTGGTTGTTCGATTCCCGGCTCCTCCAGTCCACATGTCGATGTGTCCTTTGGCAAGATATTTAACCCAAAATTGCTCCCGACGGCTGGAGGCAACGGTTTATGAATGGTTAGTTTCCTCCTGATGAGCAGGTTGTCTCCTCTGCCATCAGTGTATGAATGTGTGTGAATGGGTGAATGTGACATGTAGTGTAAAATCGCTTTGAGTGGTCAAAAAGACTAGAAAACCGCCATATAAGTACAGTCCATTTACCATTTATTTGACTTTAACTCATTGTAGAGTTGTGATGTCCACGTTTCTTTTGGCTTATCTGGCATTCAGCTTTTTGAGATCATCTTTACAAATCTTTGGAGTTATTTTAGATGCTTGAAGAGTTTTAGGACATCACGCCAATGCTGTAGTCACATGACCCATGACATTGCATTGGTCTGGTAGACAACATGATATATATATATTTATATAATACTGATTTTGTTTGGACAGCATGGCGTTGAACGAAGCTTTAGAGGCCTCGAAGCATTCGGACCAGCCCTACTTTATAGATTGTAAAACCGCCCTCCTTCATGTGGTATTAGCTTGTGAACGCAGGGCTGTTCTGCAGTCGTCTACCTGCCACACGGTGCGACTGCCACAAAGAAACTCTCCACCTGTGGGAAACACTGAGCATGTATTTACTGCAGAGTCCTTCAGGAGATGCCTGGTGATACAAACGCTGAAATCACATCTGTTTCCATGTTTGTATGTACTTATATGAACTTGATTCTCCCTGTTCTGACCCCGAACAGCTTTTCTATTTAACCACATCTGTAAAGCATGTTGGGCTAAACTGCTGCACGAAACATGTTCTTACAATAATATTTAATCAGATTTGACACTCTGCTGTGCTGTCAGTGTGAGACAGGAGATCTGCTGTCAGCTGTTTGCTCTTTACTCTCTCTCTTTCTCTCTATCACTCTTTCTCTCTATCCCTCTCTCTCTTTCCGTCTCTTTGCTTCAACACCTGATTGTGTTTCATGTGGCCTGAATTCCTTTTTCGAGGTCAAACGAAGGCGCTCGCTCTCATGTAGTCATAAACCAGTCAACCAGTCTGTAAAAACTGTCGTGTAAAGTCGTATGTGGCTGTGCGGGAGTCTGAGAAATGAACCGCTGATGATCTCATGGTGATGTCATCGGGGGGTTATCGCAGCGCAGGCCTCGAGAACAGAAATGTATCTGTTAGGAGTTTGAAGGATGTTGGTTGTTCAGGCCTGGAGGCTCTAATGAAAATAATGCTTCTTGGTGCATCATGGGAAATGTAGTATCTAGGGTTTTTAGTGCATAATAGTACATTTGGAGGAAATTTGAATATCTTAGCTTGATTTTGATTGATCACGAGCTGCTCTGGGACTGAATTTTGTTGTTCGCCTCTATTGACCACCAATATACATCTACAACTGAATTGATTGGTTGATTGATAGAAATTTAGAAGATTTTTAGAAGTTTGTGGTAGCAGCGTCTCACATGTCTCATTTTCATGATAATATCTTGTTCTGCTTTTTGACTGTAGGTCAAACAAAAGAAGGCGGCTGAATAGGTTAACTTGGGCTTCAGGGAGTAATTATTATTCATGGCGTTATTCACACTTTTCTGACATTTTATACACTGAACAATAAATGAATTATTTAGTTTCAGCCTTACAAGACTCCTATGATGGAATAATATTATTTTGCTGTCTGTTTTTTGTGTGCAGTTTGATGAAACACAACTTTATAACAAATGAGCTCAATATAAACAGAAACTATTAAAGTCCCTCTTCAAGACCAGGACCACAACGTAGAGGATGGAGGTTCTTTATTAGTACAAATTCGACATTAATCAAATTATGTAGCTCAAAATGATATTGAGTAAAGTCAGGCTTTTGGCTTTTCTTGACTCTTGACAGTGACTCAGCCGAGTTTACAAACAGTCCCAGATGAATAATGACAGAATAACACAGTGCAGCTCAAGTTAACACACATGGAGTATATAATCTCATATGCAATCAAAAACAAACAGGAGCAGTTTGCATGTAAACAGTGTGATCTATTTTTATCCAAGTTTTTTTGTATAGATATCTGAGGAGGAATCAAATCTTTGCTGAGTGAGTGAAGGTGAAGCTGTGATGCTTTTTGTCTCATTTGAGATAATCATTTTGACCATTAGAATGAATTCATCTTGTAAAGCTACCATATATTGTTCTTGTGATGTCACTTTATTATAAAGTGTATAGCAGCTGGGTGATCATTTAAAATTCAAATAATGGAAAAATTAGGATGCCAGTCTGAGAGCAGTTCATCTTTAGTCATTAAAAAAAACAATGTTTATGTAGTAGGATGGAAAACATTGAATTCTGACAGAGTTGTTGATGACCAATTATGGTAAAAAAAATTGGGGAAAAAAAGAGACTCGACTTCTCAGCTGTCAAACTGTCGCTCTAAAGGAAATGAATAGACGTCTGCAGACTTGTTGATAATGTTCACTGTGAATGTTCAGCAAGCAACAATACTCGGAGGAACTGAACTGTTTTATCACAGCGTCAACATTGACAAAAGTATAGTTGTTTTTCACAATACTAATTGTAGAAACATAAATGCAGATAAACAATTAAATCTGACTTAAGGATCACTTATATTTATCTGTAGAGCTGAAACTAACAATCATTTTCAAGTTGTTTTTTTTGTCCATAACCTTTTTTTGTGTAACTTTTGTCTATAAAAGGTTAAAAAAAAAAACTGTGAAAAAATGGCTTTTACAACTTCTCAGAGCCGATGGTGACGCCTTCAGTTTTTCTAGTTTTGTCTGACTGTTACATTTGATGAGTAAAAGCAGCAAATCCTCACATTTGAAAAGCTGAAACCAGACTATATTTAGCCTTTATGTGTGGAAAAATGACTGAAACTGGTATTAGAATCATCAAGTTGAAAATTAACGTACAAGTAATCATTGTGGCTCTATTTTTGTGACCTTATTTATATGCTGTTATGAAGTCTGATGTTAAACGTGGTCAAAGTTCCAAAACTTGAGGTGCACGTCGGTAAAAATGCTGCCTGCATGTCAAATACCAGGGTTTCACAAAATTGCCTCCACTTCCTCTTTGTGAAGGCGTCAGATTGTTTTTGTAGCCTTGGTTGCTAAGGTTGTTGCTCAGGTATTTCCATGTGTTGTTTGTTTTGTTTACTCTTGTATTTCAGATCTTATTTGGGCTCTAACATTTTCAGATGTATTTGAAAAGTTGACATTTGGAGCAGAGAAGGAGATAAAGAAGTTAAATCCTGCTACTATAGTTTGGCTTAAAGAGACAAGAGCTAAAACTGTTTTTAGTGGCTGAACTGAGGGGCTGCATGAAGGGTCAGTATAAGATAAATAAGGAGTTTTTAACTGGAAATCATGCAAAAACTATTCCAGTGGAGCTAGAAAATAAATATAATCATGTAAGTGTGCAGAAGCTGTCCCCTTTAAATCTGTTTAACTACAATAACATGCATTCTTTCAGGCAGTAAGTGTACTGGTTGTCCTGTACTTAGTTGGTTCAGTCTTTACACCATCAAATAACAACAGCTGTAAAGACTTAGCAAATGATCCGATGCTCATCTGAATCATTGAACAGAAAAAAATATGCAGCATTAGGCAACAAGTCCACAGGGGCATACGCACGCAGGCAAAAGTCCAGAAAAAGGGCAACAAAGGGTCAGAGACAGAATAAATAAACTGAAGGCTGGACTGCTCAGCATGGGTTTACATAATAGACAGTTTGGCCGGGAATAATGACTCAAGAGCAGGTATGCATAGAGTGTACTGTACTGAACTGATGAGGGAGTTGGGAAAAGGTGTGCAGGTCGAGGTTGAAACTGGTGGGAATCCAGTAGGTACCAGTACTGGGCAGGAAGGGAGCAGCAGGAGATTATAGTAGTAACTAACAACAGAACAAAGCTCGACTTGTTAGTTTCCCACTTTTGTCTTTTCTTTTAGTTTCCCTCTGTTGTGGACAAAGCTTTTAGTTCTGGAGTCACAGCGTCACTTGGCTTCTTATTGCACCCCTCAACTTCTGTTTTGATCTGCTGTAGTTGCAGTTCTGCACAAATCAGCACAAATCAGCAACACAAAGAAAGAGAATAAAAGCTCCTTCATACAGTTTTCTCCCACACTCAGTTTTCTCTCTGCTCTCAGATCACAGAGACTTCACAATTCACTCTTTACACACGAGTAAAACAACCTGTGTTAAAAGCAAAAACGGTTTCCAAAGAAAAAAAAAAAAAAAAGTATCGTATGTGTGTTGGTCTGGCTAGAAAAAGAGATCTCAATCTTATCAAAAAACCATATTAACCATCTTCACATAATCATTTACAGCCACATAATGTTATGTTTGGATCATTTTTCCAAATAAAAAAAATATTGTAAGATAATAAACCCATAGTGCTGACAGAAAGAGGCAAAACAAAGACATGAACAAGCTAAAAATTTAAATAACAACACGAGCAATGCAGGTTAATTTCTCTCTCAGTTTGAGCCACCGTCGTCAGAGAGGAGCCGCCCTACCGATCGTCTCCGGCTGGCTGCAGTTGGCATGAGAAAGCATTTTTAAATACCAGCACCTGAATGGCTCTGCTGGCTGAAAAACAATGTCAGGGAATAAATCTAGACGCTGCTAACAGCTAGTGGACAGGCGGGCCTCTCGGCTCTCAGGAGCTGCTTCGCTGGGTGTGAATAACAGGTTTCTTGTCTCTGTGTGTTACTGGGAAACACTTTAATAGGAGTTATTTAGAAGAAATCGAGTAAAAGAACAAAATAAAAGTTATTTGCCACGAGCATCTAAAGGCAAACACATTTTGCCTTCCCCTGCCATGTGAACTACTTAAACCTGCATTAACTGGTTTTTTTGGCCACTTGGGGGCAGCAGAAACAAGCAAACGCATCACTGACATACCACCTTTTAAGTTGGTCTTTTGAGTCCAATATTCACTCTCTTTTAGCTCTGTTTTTACTCTCTACCAACTCCTGAGGGAAATATCTGGCTCTTTAGCTGCTAAATGCTCCACTATGTTCACCAGCTAGTCTACAGATAACTGTGTCTGTTTGCCGTCGTAATTTTAAGATATTATTATCATGAGTGTCATCTATTAGGATTGTATTCATCCATTGTAGATATTAAAAGAATATAAATGGAATATGATATATCTTTATTGTGATAGCACACCTCCAGTATAATGAAACAAACTACAAACTGAGGTAATAATAATGATAAATAATGAATAAAAAGTGTAGTAGAAAAAGCATTAAAGTGGTATCATACACTTTTGAGCTTATAAATCTACTGTATGCTTTTTCAGTGTATTTTCTTAATTATGGTGTATTTATTACGTTTATAATAATCAATATTAATGCATTTGATCCTGTATGATTGGGAATCCTTGATTATTCTTTCCATATTTCATCCAGTTAATAATAAGTCTGTGTTTTATATATATGTTTTATAGCCTTTATGTTTTTATTCTATGTGGAGCTGTTATCTTTGTCAGAACACTCCTTCAAGATAAGATAAGAAAGTAAGAAAGTAAGGAGATATTTAATGTATAGTCGCTCCTTTTCCAGGCAATTATGAGCTAACAGATGCTGAAATCTTGCTTAACACCTTTCATTAATCTAGATATAATATAAATATATAAAAAATAAAGTTCTTAAATCTGCTATGAGGACACATTTCAACAACAAGGCAATTCAAAGAGCTTCACGTAAAACATAAAATGCATCAAAACAGGATATAAAAGCAACACATGGCCAAATAAAAAGACATTTAAATAAGATTTAAATGTGTTAAATGGGAAATACAATTAAGCCAAAATAGAATAAGACGGATAAAACAGGAGAATAAAAAGGTAAATGAAGGATTATATAATATAAAACCAGTTAAATGCAACAAGGCTCTTGGTTGGTTTTTGCCAGAGTTGCAGAACAGGTCTTTAGCTGGTTAATGTAGGTAATTTCCCCCATTAAGCTAATCAGGGAAGTTCCTTGAAGTTTTATGGTCCTGTCTTTATTTGCTTTCATTTTCTTTTTTAATGTCTAAACTCGGCGGTGTCGTTGTTGTTGTGACACTCTGCAAGGTTTCACTTCACCTTTTAACAGACATGGACAGACCTGCCGAGCTTCTGGAAACCCACTTTCTTATTTCCCAGCAAAAGTTAATTTTTTCTAGTGTTGTTCCTCACATTGTTGACACAGCTGGTAAAGTAAACATGTATGAGGAGAGAGCAGCGGCGGCGGCGGCGGGGGGTTCGTCCAATCTGTGACAAGGGGAGTAGGAGCTTTGGAGGTTCATTGAGGAGGTTTTTTTTTTGGATCAAGAGGTTTTTGGTTCTGGTTCTGAGCAAAGCTGTGATGTGGAGCTGGAGCCGGTGGAGCTGTGGACTGCTGGTCAGGACAGTCTACTGGGACAGTGAGGATTATTTCCAGAAAGTCAGGAGAGCAAACAGACAGGTTGGATTTACTGATTATATTATATATTCTCTAGAACATGAAACGACTCGTGGTTCATTGTCCTGCTAACGACAGGAATCGTCAGTCTCTGTGAACAAAAGGTCACTTTGCGCTAATAATGTGATTTACGTCTTGTATTGATTATTAAACCATGTTAGAAAAACCCTAAAGAGGCAAAAATAATAATAATGAAATCATTTGTCAACTGATAACTTAAGAATTGAAAAGGTTAATTTAAAATTTGTGCAGATTGCAGGCCCAAACAACTGGTGCACACAGTCTAAATAACATTGATCCAATATTAGTCACCAATATTCTGTAAGTCTAAGAAATCTGATTTGTATTCATTCAAGTATAACTGAGCCTCAATTGAGCCTCAGTAAATTTATTCATTTCTTTAAAAACTTCAGTTAAAGGACTTAAACTCTAATACAACAGTCCTGTCTTCATTAAGGTTATAATGTTCAGTTTTTGTTGTCATCTTGGATCCTGTAGTTTGTGACTCTGTTGAATAAGACAATAGACAATCATTCTGTGCCTTAAAAATAATGAAAAAAACTGAACTGGTGTAACTATTGATTTCAAACAAGAAAGAGGACTTAAAGAGTTGGACTAGACACTGTTGGGAAACTTGACGTAAGGAGCTTTCACACTGTCTGAGATGAAAGTTGACAATAGCGAGAGAAATGTGGTGAAACCTTTGATGTCATAGCAAAACAGTGTTGAAACTTGTCCACCAACAGCATCGACAGTCTGAGGCAAAATTCTGTCATAAATGTATAACTGAATTCTCGCGATGTGATGTCTCGCGTCTACAAACTGAGCTGTCATGTCTCTCATTTATTCTTCTGTACAGCACTTTGGTCAACTTTGGTTGTTTTAAAGTGCTTAACAAATAAAGTTGGATTGGATTGGATACAAACCAACCAATCAGAATATGACTGGAAAGAAAAAGTTTGCATTTTCAAACATTAGCAACAGGCAGGCCACACATTTGCTTATTTAATTGTTAAACTTAACATAGTCTCAGTGTGCTGAGCTGCAGCGAATGAATAGTAAGAAAAAGTGAGAATTTCGTCACTATAAAGACTTCAGATTTGGAAGATACTTGCCTGATTTTTCTGGCTCAGACTGTTGAAGCTTCAAAGTAGCTTCAGATAAAGTTTTGAAGACATTTTTGCACACAACAAAGACTGTAGACTTTTCACTTATAAGGATTTTGTAGTGTCCAGTATGATTACAGAGAGTAAAACATGTTATAATGTTAATTTTGGCACCTTCCTGTTATGTAAAGACTGACTTTAGAAACAGCTCTGGTGTTCGGTGACTCGTTGGACTTTGATTTGCAGGTGACATTTTTACAACTGATGAATGTACTGTAGGTGTCTGCAGTGGAAAAGGAAGAAGAATAGATGCTCTGCTGACTATAATCTGATCCGTCATTACAGTGAATGATTCAGAGCTGCCTGCATGGTGACATGAAACGGCACAGAGGCCCGACCTCAACTGTCTACTCCTGTTAAGAGCTGTCAAACTGACGCAGCAGGAAGGGGCATGAAGCTTTTTCGCTGCCCGCACACCTGCTCTGGACATCAGATTGTAAAAAAAATCAGCAGCCGTGTGAAATGTTTTAAGAGTCTAATTGGTTTTAAAGATAGAAACTAACCAGCAGGCGCTATTTCCTCAGGGACGAAAGGTTCTAGTCAAGTTGAGGTTTCATTTACTCTGGGAAATCAACGATGGCAGTCCTGGTTTAAAAGCCCTTTGAGGTAAATTTGAGGCTATATAGAATAAAATTGACTCGGTAATAGACATCAGGACTCTGGTGTCTGGTGACAGCAAACCACATATCTCCTCAAGGACCCATTAAATGTGTTGTTTGTACCTTCGTCTTCACACTTAGTCGTTCAGGTTCTCTCAACCCAACACCTGTCAGTCATCTTGCCGAGGTAACTAGCGTCTGTTCGGCTTTACAGGTATAGAAGATGTAGAAGGAAAGTGTAGGATGTTGACTTAATGTTTAGTTTCATATTGCTGTGTAATCCACCTTTGGTCAAAACCACATGATCAGCGTTTCAATGTGTTGTTTCAATCAAGCAATCAATCATCTATTCCTAAAAGGGTCAAAGATATTGATAAAGGCTGAGAGCAGAGCCCGAAATGATGTCTTAAAGGAATAAAATCTGACCTTTTTAAGCTGTAATCAACAAAAGTTTGGTACATCTCTACCTGATAAATGTGTTGAAGCTGCATTAATTGATCACCTGGGGACAAAAGGACTCTGCAACAAGCTGATCAATAAAACAAAGTTCTACCTTAGCTCACCTTACAAAGTTGTTATGGCAGCGATTAGTCAATTGATTGACATTTAATCGGTAATGAAAGTAATTGCTAGTTGCAGCCCTATAATATGGTGTATTTAAACATCTAGCTAACACAGAGCAACATTATCATTTGAAGCTGTTTTTGTGTCCACCTGATGAATAGAAATCCAGTATCCACTTGTCTTTTAGTTCCGCATCTGACTCTTCAGCTGCTAAATGTTCCACTTTCTCCACCAGCTAGTCTCTAACTCTGTCTGTCTGCTGTTTGGTGCAGAGCTGGAGGACTATAGTAGGGTTTTTTTTAGAGCTTTGTTGATGAAAACAGCTGCTGCTGGAAACATTCAGACTTAACCAGACAGTAAATGTATCGTAAAACCAAACATCGGAGCTAAAAGAGGCTCAGCAGAGTTGGTGTTTGTCACTCTGAGCAAACCTTTTAAGAGTACAGGTAGTGATGCGCAACTGCACATGTATAGATTAACACTTCTTCTGCTTCTTATTGCTTATTTTTATGTGACCAAAAGTTGCATTTTTCAGATTTATACGACTGCTGCAACAACATCTTCTTGCACTGACTTTTATATTCACATCGAAGCTTTAAAATCAGTTTATTTGCCTGTTTTTTTTTCTTTCTGTTACGTAAGGCCGTACTCGTCCATGTCTGACGCTCTCATTGGCTTTTATTTGTTAAAGATTTATTGTTTGTGGAGCTCTGGGGAACACTGTGCGCCTGGCAGCTGCCCAGCCAAACCACTGGCCTCCAATGCTGCCCACTCAACCTCCACTGGGGGTGCAGTGCGTCTCTTAAATGGCATCCTGACAGGAGTTTTCCGGGATTACTTTACTCGTATAGAGAGACCAGCTGGGTGTGGTCAAATGGCAGCTTCTTTAATTATACTGCTCTGAATCTATTTGCGTATGCATCAGAGTAAAAGCCTGTGTTAATAGAGTAAGAGAGAGTAAGAAAGTAAGGCAGGCTGTTAGCATCAGCCTCCTCAGGGAACAGTAAAATCATGTCGGAGCAGCCGGAGCCACAGCAGCAGCAGCACAACAACATCCTCTGGTATTGATTTCCAGCAGATGGAAGAAGAGTTTCAGTTAAATCACAGCAGACTAAAAGTTGGCCATCTCTCCGAGCTCTTAGAGATTTCTGGGATTCAGCTCGTAGGTTCCTTTTTTTTCCTCTAGAGAACAGATACCACAGTCGAGGTTGATGTTTTCCGCTAGTCTTTTAATCCAGATGTTTTATTCAGATGTTTTTTGGTCAAATTTTTCTTCTCACGAGGTCGGAAAACAGAAACAGAAACAGCAACCTTAAACAACAACTTAAGTTAACTATTGTATCAGTCGTCCAACAGATGTGACTCATGATGTCATTTCATTGTCTTCACACAATTTAGATTCTGATTCGGATCAGGTGTCTCATTGCCTTTTAAAAACCTGCTAATTATAGAATATTTTCATGACCCTTCGGTTTCATCAGGCTTCTTTAATGTTCCACGAAGGTAGAAAAGCTGTTTCTTAAGTTTTTACCATTCAGTAGCCTGTAAATAAAGGTGGATGTAGTGAAATGTGAGTCACCTGTTAATTTGCATCGCAGCCAGTTTGAAGGAGTTTTTGGTTGATGCCATCTTTTCCAATTGGAGCCGGGGCTCTCCAGGTAGCACAGCAAGGAGTGAAGCTGTGTTAAGATCCTTTATTGCTAAAAAAATACCGAGCAGTTTCAACCTCACGGGATCTTCACCAGGGTGGAAACAGTGAGAACAAATAGCTTACAGCTGGTACCCTGAGGAGGAAATACACTGGAAATAAACAATATTGCATCACACACAATAATACCAAAATATCAACAACATGGAAAAACAGGGCAGGTACCATAATCAAGTAACTTTAAACTTTGCAGAATATTGCAACAATAGTCTGATAGTCAATAGTTTCTAAAATGACCACCAGCATACTTATAATTTAGAGATTGAGACCAGAATGACTAGAGGTTGAGGCCAGTTGTGGCATTTTAAGGTACTTCTACATCGGCTTCAGCTTTGCCAATTTAAACAAAATATCAGCTTAAATGCAAGAATATCAGCACCAACATCAACCTGCAAAATACCATATTGTGTCTCTTTCTCTTTCTCACACACACACAAACACACACACACACATTGACACACAGTGTTTTCTCCTCCGGCAGCTGCAGATTTGCGAGTTATGAAGCGCAGCAGCTCATCGATGAAAATGGTCAGACGTGTTTGTGGTCGGATTCACGCTCAGCTGGTGCAGCAGATGTTTTTGTTAAACTTGCTAAATGACTTTCACACCTGTTCACTCACTGTTGCAGCCTCAGTGTGTGAGAAGCCAGTTTGTATAATGTAGTTCTCTTCCAAATATGCCTATAAATATCATTAACTGAGGTCTGCCATTGATTATCTGTAAAGTAGAGAGAGTCAGTCAGATTTAATACCTGTTTAAAACTAGCTGGATTCATTTGAGTCCATTTAAAAAGCTCAATAAGTGTCTTATTCAGATGCCTTCATGGTACCTTTGTGTTTACAGATGTTGTTCCTCATATTGGCCAGTAGGAGGCAGTGTGCGTTATTAAATCAACAGAGATAAGTTGATTGGTGTCCTGCCACTCAGACAGAAATCCTTCATCAGGCATCCGTTCAGCAGCAAGTTAAAACAATGAACAGGATTTTTTTATTTTACAGATATTTTCTTTCTGTAGTGAAGATGTCTCCATTTTTACTGGTTTGTCGATGACTTGGACTCGTCATTTGTGTTTTGTTGGCAGCTGTAAAAGACATGTTCATTAATCTGGAAACATTTTTATCATCCATTTATAATTCAAATTGTTTTTTTGAGCCACAATATGGTATTTTTCTCAATTTTAACATCATTCTTAACTAAATATCTTTGGATTTTATACTGCAAGTTAAACAAAAGACGACATTTAAAGACGTCAGAGCTTGTGATTGACATTTTATAGACCAAACAATTATTTACTTAATCAGTCAAGTATCATCAGAATAATTGATAATATAAAATATAAATTAGTTGCAGCCCTACTCAGATTATTTAGTCCGGTTAAAGCAGTAATAACTAACTATAAATACTGTTTACATAATCTTAAAGGTACATTCATTCAAACTTTAACTTAATGTGAAAGTACAGAAGTATTGCCATTAAAATATATAATATGTAATAATAATGATATAATAATAGAATTAAATCAAAGTAAAAGGGCTCATTATACAGATTGAACCCTCTAAAGGTGTTACAGAAGTTATTATATAATTTTTATTTTATTATTTTTAAATACATTATTTTACATGTGAGTAGTCATTGCTAATATTTAGGCTAGGACTCATTTGAGTTGCTTTACTTTACTGCTGAATATTTTATTAATTATATTTTGGGTTTTTTGTGTAAAATCTGAATCTACAAATAATGTAATTAAATACTAAATGAATCTATTCAAATTTAAGGAAAATGGTGTAAAAAGTAAAATACTTCAGTATAGTTAGTTGTAGCATAAAATGGTAAAATTGCATATAAAATAGAAATACTGAAGTAAAGTAAAAGTATGTTTAAGTAGTGAATAATTACAGCAGTATATGAGTGAATGTATTTTAACCTGCAGCATCAGTAAACTGGACATGTGTGTGTGTGTGTGTTGTCTTTTCACATGCCGACCTGCTGCCATAGTGAGAGCAGAAAACACAACACCATCACTTCCCCCAAAGGCATGACGTCAGAGTGGAGAAGTTTAACGCTGCCTTCAGGGACACCTCGTAAACTTGTAGAGCGCGTTGTAAATATGAACGCGCAGCACAGTGTGGCCTTTGTAAGAAAACTAATAATGCCTCTGTGACAGAAATAGTTGTTTTATGGATGACACCAATAAATATCACATGATTTTAATTCATTAACTCATTAATGCAGAAACCTTATATTGTAATTAAAATGGTTAGTAATGAGGTCTGACATACTGAATCACCACCACAAAAAAAAGCTGCAAGGAGTAGTCAACAGAAAATGAATTTCTAACTTTGTTATTATATTATATTGATAGTTTCGGTCATTGTCTCAAGAAAAAACTGCTTGGTTTTCTGGTTCCAGCTTCTTAAATGTGAATATTCTCTGGTTACTTTACTCCTTTATGGATAGTAAATGAAATATCTTCGGGTTGTGGATTTTTGGTCGGGACAAAAGTGATGTCAAGCGAGACATTTGAGGTTGTATCTTGAGCTTTGGGAAACAAAGATTGACATTTTCATCATTTTTTGAGATTTTATAGACCAAAGAACTGATCGATTAATGGAGAATTATTAGTTGCAGCCCTTTATCTGTGTACGTCTTCCTCCACTGGATGAGTTATCTGTCCAGAATGTATACAAGAGAATCTCAAGTGTGTCTTAAAACAACAGTCAGGAGCCCAAATGAACATTGAAACCTGTTTTATTTGCTGTAATCATTCCTCCTGTTCATACTGACCATTAGAAGATCCCTTCATAATGCTAATATGAAGCTTCAGCCGTCCAAATGAGTCAAATCAAGTAGATTGTTTGAACGTTACAGTGTTTTTAGTGCTAATACTTCCATCACAGCTCAACAGGGAAACACTAAGAGGGAATCTGATGCTAAAAAGACTGTAAATGTGTCAGATATCACTTGATATGACTAACTCACACTGATGAAGCTCAATATAAGCTGATCATCTACTTTATAATGACTGTGTGGCCCCAAGGGTTATTATAGTTTTGAAATTTCCATTTATTTTTATTTTTATTTAGTTTTTCAGTTAGATTTTTCTTTAAATTTCAGTTTAGTTTTAGCGAGTTTAACAAGTGATTAAGTAGTTTTAGTTTGTTTTTATTTCGAAGAATTTACTAGTTTTAGTTTTGGTTTGAGTGTTTTAGGTATGAGGAGGAAAGCCTTGATTAGTAGAAGCTGTAAAGGATAAAATAATGCTGACACTGTGTTTCAAATGAGCTGTGTTTGTGTTTGTCTCCCTACTGGTACTAACCCGTTATCTCAACAAGTCAAACTGAACAGAAAACAGTAAAAATGGAGAAAATGAAAAGAAAACTAAAAATAAGCTGATTTTATCTGCAATTCAGTTTTACATAGTTTGGCATTTTTTCCTCTGCTAGTTTTAGTTTTACTCTTAGTTTTAGTGAACTATAATAACCCTGGTGGTGGACACACTGTGGATTTTGTCTTCCATCACTTTACATTGAAAGCACATTATGAAGGAGATCTTTTTAAAAGTCAGTATGAACAGGAGGAATGATTACAGCGATTACAGGAATGATTCACTGCTCATATTTAAATCCTGACTGCTGCTTGACATCACACTTGAACCCTCTTCTGTGACACTGATATTTCCGACAGCCGTGAAAGCAGCACAGTGTGTGGAGGGGGTGGGGTTTAGAAAAGCCCCTAGAGTGAGTCATGATTCCTCTAAACAGCGGCGATGATCCGCAGAGAGAAGCAGTGACTCTCTCTTACTTTTGGAGACGCGGGTAGAAAACAAGTGAACAATGTCTCAGTGACTGATCTCTCGGGTCCGCGGGCATCCATGGTCTATCTCCCGGGGATGCAATCCGAGGCGCACAGCGTCAAGCCGGGACAGCTGGTGGAGATGTTTGACTCGTCTTGGAGGGTGCGGAACATATGGGACGGGGTGAGATTGGAGGTGGTCGAGGACCGCAGCCCGGTGGTCCTGCACAGCTTCACACACCTGGACCCGGACCTGCCCCTGCTGGAGGTGAGGGGGGTAGGAGAAGGGATGGAGGAGGTGGAGAAAGTGTGAAGGAGAGGAGAGGATCGTTAATTGATGCTGGTTGTTGTGCTCTGAGGAGGAGATGTAGGGAGTTGGTTTTGGGGGAGTCTTAATTGGCTTCTGAGCTAATGAGGAATTATTGTGTTGGTGCGTCACATTTACAAACATGAACATGACTTTATATCTATCTATCTATCTATCTATCTATCTATCTATCTATCTATCTATCTATCTATCTATCTATCTATCTATCTATCTATCTGTAATGTGTTATATGGCTCAAATCTACAAATGAAAAAAGAACAGCGTATACTCAGCAAATACTATCTATCTATCTATCTATCTATCTATCTATCTATCTATCTAAGTAGTAGTATATAAAAAGAGAGAGTGTTTGATATAATTTGACTGCTCTGTTTTTGTTTTAGTTCTGGATCATTTCTTCCACTTTTAGGCCCCAAGAATAAACAGTTTATTACATATTTAAACATTTAAACAGCTGGACGTATCTGAAATATACAGTATAGGTGTCTTCGTTGTTGTTATGTATCCTGGATGATGTCATCAAACGTGAAGGCGTCTTACTAATCTTTTAAAACCCTGCAAAGCTTTATTACATACACGTAGATGCCAATTCAAGAGCTTACGGAGGGTGTGAGGGAGGTAGATGTTTCATGAAGATTTTAGAAAGTAGAAAATAATATCAAGGCAAAGACATTTAATGTGACTGTTGAGACACTCCCCAAGAGGTTGGCATGAGCCACAATGACAGGATGACTTGCTTTTTCACAGGTTTTCCTCCTGTGGTTATCACCCCACCCTCTGTAGGCACATTTATTTAATTCACTAGTGAAGTGAAACCGACTGAAAGCCTCCTGCGTCGCTGTTGCTGAGTCAGATCTGACCGAATGTAATGAAATATTGAACATTTTGATATTGGGAGTCGGCGATATGTTAGGTATATCACATGCTGGTCTTTGTTTTTGTGTTCTAGGATTCAGAGTTGTACTTTAAGCAGGTTAAGAAGCTAAATGTGTATAGACTGCTTGTACATTATACATCAGTGAAGTGCAGAAAATACACTTAAGCTTACATAAATCCATCACGTTATGTGACAACTGACGTCATGTTTATTGATTGAGTCTTGGGCTGGGCGATATGGACTAAACGAAATATCACAATATATTTGACCAAATACTCTTGATATCGATACATATATTGAAGGGATGCTATTGGTGCTTTCATAAAACACAATGATAATTTTGATCATTAATCGTCATTAATGTGGATATAATGAGTAAATGTGTAAAAGCAGTCTGTTAAGTTTCACAAAAATACATCACTTTACTGTAATGCCGCTTTTAAAAGAAGGAAACACTTGTGCCATTTCACAATCATATGATGTTCAAAGTCTAAGACAATATCTAGCCTCATATCATGATAATGATACAATACCGATGTATTGCCTAGACCTTACTGAGTATTTGCATGCTTGGTTCAGGTCTACGCCCTCATTTTGCAAAAAAAATGCCTTGAGTGTCCATACATTCACTGCTGCTCTCCTAAAACATCTGATCTTAAAGGTGAGGTACTCGAGCTGACGATAACTACAATCGTTATGCTACAGCAAGAGCATCATGAGGAAAGTAATGTAATGAAATCCACGCAAAGGATGGACCGACAATGCGTGGGGGAGTGTGGGGTACTATATCGGGATAGGTATCGTTATTGCGATATTAATGACTTATATCCGGATCATATGGCCCAGCCAGAGTCCAATGAGCTGGACTAAAAGTCGCAGGTCCGAAATGTGTCCGAAGTCTCTACCTGTTTGCTGTATTCACCCACCGCCATTTTATTTGAGTGTCTGACTACATCCACCATGAACTGTACATCACATGAACACTACTCTTTTCTAACAATCCTACAATGCAATCAGATGCTTTTAAATGTTGCAAAACTTGTTGTTGTGCAACTCTCAAAGCAGACGGCAATGACGCTAAATGAGGACGATTTAGAGAGCATCCGAAATCTCAATTAACTGCTCACTAACGAGTGAAATATTGAGTGTCGGTCACACAGGGAGCAGTTAATGAGTGAACAAGGGAGTGATTTTAGATTTTATTTTATTTTTTTTTTACTTTATCCTCATGGCCAGCTCCAACTTATTCAATTTCTATAACTCTACTTGTTTACTTCCCACCGCTTCGCCTTCCTCTTCAGCTCATGACTCACATATATATTTTCACGGCTGTCTGTGAAAATGTCTTTTTTAACGGTTTTTATGGTGGAACATTGTCCAGCTCCTTACATCCCCCAGCACTCTATCAGATAAGGAGGGAGGATGAGTAATCATATTTATCGGTCTTACGTAAGTCTGGGATGGGGCGCTCAGCATCATAATTTATACCACATGGAAGACAATCTGGCCTTCGCTTTGATGGGATAACATGTTCTCTCTTTCTCTATTCCTGGTCTGTTTTGTCGACATCTTTTAACACAATCAGAACCAGGTGTCACAAGCCTGTTTTTCTTTTTAAGACCTGGTACGTTTCCCTTTTGTGTCATCCTGAGCTCCCGTCTCCAGCTAACCTGCTCTGCTTCGTCTCTACACTCTAATCTAATCCTCTCCTCTAACACAATTACCTAATACTTAATCCCCGTCCTGCAGAAGCAGAGGGGTTTCCTCCACAATCGCCGCCTTTCTTCCCCTCCTGCTACAGAGGCTGAGGTTATTTGATGCCGGTGGTTCTGTTATACAGTATGGAGGGTCAGTGGGGGTGAGGTGGTTGGTAATGAGAGGTGGGGGTTGGGGTGGATTCAGTCATTTGTTGATCCCTGGGGCTCCATGTAACCGGCACCAGCGTCAGAGTAGACTCTACTCTCTCTCTCTCTCTCTCCATATATATATATATATATATATATATATATATATATATATATATATATATATATATATATATATATATATATATATATATATATATATATATAATGTAACAGAGAGGGTCACATGGCTTTGAAATGAGGGTTTGCCATTAGATCAGGTTGCTGCTGTCTTACCATAAACTGGAGCAACACAGCATTATTTTTCTAGCCTGAGTCTCCTTTCATATTTGTGCCTTTTATAGTTTTGCATGTCAGGAGGACTGAATGAGTCTATGATCAGCTAGATGCTGCTAAAACCCAACTTCAGCAGAGTTAAACATCACACCGCCTACTTATTTTTGAACCTGAAGGTGATATATTTTAAGCTCATCTTGGTGGCTTCAGATGGCTTATTTGTCCAACCAATGGTCCAAAACCCAAAAATGATCATCAGATAGAACCTGAGACCATAACATGTTTAGCATTTTTGCTTAAATTGCCTACCATTTGATTTATGTTAGACCTGAACAAGTATTAAATGCCAGCTTTTTGTTCTCGACAGCTTTTGGTGCTGAGGACATTTAGTACTAAAAAGTGTTGTGGTTGGATACTCATGAGCGCCCACTTGCAGCTTGTTTACACTCTCAGTGCAGTTTGTGTTTGCTTTCCATGGTTGCCTCAGTTTTGATTTATACATGTTGAGGTAGATATGCTTTGAATATCTCAATAAAGGGTCCTGATCGATGCTCTGTATTTTAAAATGCCAAATTTAGTCTTGAAAGAGTGAACGGTGGATACGAGATGCTCAGCTGATTGAACATCATGTTTTTTCCATTGGTTTTGTTTGAATATGTAACCATGTTTTCCATATTTTCATGGGAGCCAAGAAAGCAGCTCCAACACAGACCTAAAGAGCTACAGTCAAACAGTATACAAGAGTGCTAAAAATAGCCACAATTAGGAGCTCTGAGAGCTTTTGAAACACTAGTCCAGTAGCAAACCAGCAGGATTAGGAGCCAAATCCACATAAAACACTTCTAAACAAAGAGTAGGCTGATTCTCATTGTCTCAAGAGGCTTCATACAGTAAGTGGTTCAAACTGTGAGACAAAAAGCAGCTTATTCAGTTAGTGTACATCAGAGAAGGAGGCCTGCAGCTTCTAAACAGTTCAGACCAGTTCAGGACTGAGTCTGATACAACAGAGGCTGCTTCTGTCTGTGTGGCTTGGTTCACGTTCACACTCAGATCTGAGTAGAGATCTGTATATCTGATTCTGTTTCTATTTCAGGGCGTGATCCATATACAGTACAGTTAGGAAGAGACAGTGAAATCAGAGACATACAGTACAGTGACTGAAACTGAATCTGAGTTGAGGCGTTTCCATAAATACAAAATGAATCGGCGGTGCAGCTTTCTGTCTCTGTCTCTGTCTCTGTCTCTCTCTGTCTCTGTCTCTCTCTGTCTCTCTCTCTCTCTCTCTCTCTCTCTCTCTCTCTCTCTCTCTCTCTCTCTCTCTCTCTCTCTCTCTCTCTCTCTCTCTCTCTCTCTCTCTCTCTCTCTCTCTCTCTCTCTCTCTCTCTCTTATTGTTGTCCGGTTGAGTGCTGACAGTGACTCAGCCGAGTTTACAAACAGTCCCAGATGAATAATGACAGAATAACACAGTGCAGCTCAAGTTAACCCACATGGAGTATATAATCTCATATGCAATCAAAAACAAACAGGAGCAGGTTGCATCTAAACAGTATGATCTATTTTTATCCAAGTTTTTTGTATAGATATCTGAGGAGGAATCAAATCTTTGCAGAGTGAGTGAAGTTGAAGCTGTGATGCTTTTTGTCTCATTTGAGATAATCATTGATTGAGGCTCAGGCGGAAGTTTGGCTGAGCAGCGCTGAGAAACAGGAGACGGACCGTCCGACCCGAGTCTGCACAGAGGAGCTTTTGTTTCCGTGGTTCGGTTTTTTGGAGGGAGACGGGAGTCTTGCTGCTGTGTTCAGGATCTCAGCAGCAGACAGAACGACAGAAACAGACAGTGGCTGGAATGTGAAGGTCTAACGCCTGGAAAAAATACTTAATTCACAGAGTTCCTTTAAATCGTCTGATTCTGCACTCTCTGTCTGTCTGACTGGACTGCTTCTTACACAGTACACAAGCAACAAAACACATATTAACTAAAGTTTATTTACAGAGTGCTCTTAATCAAAGGTACAGTTTTAGAGTTTATTGGCCTCCATGTGACGTGAATCTAAGGGTCTCTAATCAGCCTGAACAGCAACGAGCTGCATGGAGTTGTCCTTTTTAAACTTCTCATCTGGACTTAATTAAAACTTGGAACAAAATCAGATTCTGAGGCATGTAAGTCTGCATGAAGCTCACATCTGATCCCAGCAGGGTCACAGCATCTGAACGTCTGAGGGTTTGCAAAGAGAACAAGAAGACTGGAGAGAAAGTCAAGCAGCTGTTTTAATCCAGATTAGGAGAGATTTTGGTGGGGGGTTTTTGGCAAGACAATGCAGCTATAAAACCTGCTAGAGCTGCAATGATTAATCAAATAGTTGCCAATTATTAAATTAATTGCCAGCTATTTTGATAATCAACTTATTATTTTTAAAATGCACAAATTCTCAAAATCACCAGAAGATTTTTTTTTCCAGATTCTCTTGATTCCAGCTTCATATGTGAATATACTATAATAACTTGGGTTGTTTGGGACAGAAGAAGACATTTGGAGACATTAGCATGGGCATGGACAAACCAAACAATCAAGAAAACAACCGACAGATTAATAAATAATGGAAATAATGAATAGTTGCAGCCCTGGAACAAACTACAAGTCGAGGCTACTGCGGCTACAGAGATGTAGATCATGTAGTGACACTAAGACCTGTGATTAGACAACATAAGCTGCTGCTGATGCTGAGTCTTTCAACCTTCTTACTGCTGTAAACTTTACCATTACATGCATCGGATAACATGCATCTAGCAAAGCTTTCTCCTCTGCAAACATTCACAGTTACATTAATCATTCAAACACCAGCAGTAGTCTCCTATTCAATAATTAGGTTACCTGGATGTAACCATTCAGGATTCATGTGCGATAGTGCTATCAACAGGTGAAATTAGCCAAACGTTTCATTAGTGTAGTGTGGCATTTGCTTTTTTGTGCTTTAGCTTAAAATTTGACGCTGTTGGACTCAGTTGGAGGTAATTGTGTGACGAATGATAAATTAAAATATTTCACACCTGGCCAATTACTGCATGAAGGGACATGACTGTTGGATTTGTCTGTTTACAGAAATAATGGACACAGTCAAAGACAATCAGACAAGCACTTTGTTGAAAGCATACTTTACTCTGAAAGTCTATTATATTGTATTCATAATTAGACTCCCCCGAAACCAAAAGCTGTACGGAACAACAGTTGAGAGAGTTGGTTGTCCTACAGATTAAACCTTTGATCACACAAACAGGAGATAAAGCAGCTACATCACAAAGTTCAAGAACTCCACCTGTGTTTGCCTGTTAGAAAATGATGAAAACAAGGTCCTGCCAGAGTCCTGAATGCAGCCTTTATTGAGTCAGATAGTCGAGGACAGGCGGGACAGAGAAGGTTCTGGAGGGATTTGATTTGATACGGCGGGATTATCTGGTTCCTGTAGCGGAGGGATTGGAGGTCTTTACTGCACCGTCTCGGCACAGCTGCGAGTTTTTAGCTTTCCTGTTTCATGAAGTGATTTAATTTCCCTTCTGCAGGACACGATGAACACAATACTGTTTCTTTGAGGATTTATTTTCATTATAAAACTGTTTTCCCTCCATTGTTTGACATGGTTAAATATTACCTCCTCTCTGGTTTCAGTAAATATTTCAGTTGGCTCATTGCTTTAATTACGTACCCTTATGTTAACTCGACTCTTAGTTTAGTCTGTTGTGAAGATGAGACAAGTCGCTCTGATTCTTTTTGACACAAATACTTTCCATCTGGAACATTTTGACAAAATAATCTGAATTCACGGCCCACTTAGAAGCTTTTTTGACTAGGTTTCAACATCTCAAGTTAATCATCAGCAAATGGAGTGTAATAATAATCGTGGTAATGCCTAACTTTGATGAGGAACATGAGCTGTGGTTAAGACCTCCAGTAAGATTATTTTGTCAAACTTCTAAATCCAGAGTTCAAAAATGAACATTTAAGATAAAATCTCTTGTGTAATCTGATTTGATTTTGCTTTGTTAAATTACAGAAGGACATGACACCAAAGATCAATAATAAAGTAGAGTTACAACTAATGAATATTGATGAATCTACTCATTATTTCTTTGATTAATCATTTATCTTGTGTTTTTTGCACCATACCTTGCATACTACATTTATTTTGCACTTACTGTAAAAAAACAAAACAACCTTTGTATGTTGATATTTAACTGTATATACCTTTTTTCTTAATGCTACTTGTATATTGTTTGGTCTATTTTATTGCAAATTTTATTATTTTACTCTGTTCTAATTTTAACTAAGATTGACATGTTAATTATGACTAAAGCCTAAAATGATGTGCTACCCTGAGCTGGACAGTTTATTATTGATCTTACAGTTGAGAAAACATTTTCAACTCAAGGTCTACTTACAACTTTCAAACGTATTAGGCGATCCTAACCCTTTTTCAGTTGGTTTTAAAGACTAAATTCATCCATCAATCAAACATTCTCCTCTTCTAATAAACCAGCACTGATGCCCAACAAGCTGAAAATAAATCCCCATAAAATAGATAAAAACGGAATATAAACTTTATAGCATAATAAACTGTGAAAAACATCCAAACAACAATATAAAAGACTGCGATTAATAATCAAAGTCCCAATTTATATCCTCTGTATAAAGTTCTGGTTAAACTGGTTTAAACTTTCCATCATTCAAACCATCCTCCAAAACAAGCAATTAAATGGAGCTTGAGTTGAGATTTTTTTGTCAATATCTTCTTTATTCTGAGAAACAACCAAAAAACCCCAACAATCATTTAATTTACAATGATGTCAACTGGAATATTTAAGAAGCTGCAACCACCATGTTTGGTATTAAACTCACTAACTAATTGATTATAACTTATTTTCTGTCTCTCAGTCGAATTTTAGAAACTGCACAGAAAACCTGTTACGTGTGAACGAGGTCATCTAAACCCCAACAGCAATAAGTATAATAGTTCAGGCAAAGAAAAGGTGAAAATAAAAGAAACTGGGACGTACATGGTCACTGCCAGCAGCACCAAAAGTGAACACCCTAAGTGAAAGATAAGCGCTTTAATGATACTCCGCACATGCATGTTAGTGATTGATAATGGCTGACAAAGCTGCTGGTGATATCACCAATACAGTGGAAACAGCTTATAGTCGTCATGACTGCCTGGGTCAAAAAAGTCACTGTAAGAACATGATTATTAAAACCACATTTTACCATCTAATCAACACTATATTTATTACATGGATTTAAAGTAATGAAACAGACCGCTTCGCCATTTACTGAATTTTATTGATTGTTTAAAACACTGCTTGATGTTTCGTTGCTGTGTCTCATTGGCTCGATTTCGGGAGTTTGTCATCAGCTTTGAGGATACAATGTTTTTAGTTGACTTTTTTTTTTCCTGTCATGGTTTACAGTGACGAGCAAACAGCATACCACGAGGCAATAATGGCGCTGCTAAGTACATGTATCAAGGGAGTAAAGTTACAAAAAAAATTACCATAGTCAAAAAATTGTTGTAATGTATGAAAAGACCCAAAATGAAGGCTTTAGGCAGACTAGATTTACTATAAGCTAATTATTTATTCCTTATTTTAGATTTTTTTTGGACACTTTCGCCTTTATTGTACTGGCAAAGTTACTGGTAAAGAGGCCAACAGGAACCATGGGGACAGAGAAAGGGGTATGACATGAAACAAAGGTCTCTTTCTAGACTCGAACCAGGGACATTGTGGATATTTGGCAGTAGTAGAGTATCCACTTGGCTATCAGGGCACTCCTAAGCAAATTACTTACAACAGCATTTGTGCTGGACTGAATCTGTCCCGACCTTTTTGATCCGTAGAAGCGGTTTCCAACTGTAGCTGTCGCCCAGTTTCAGGCACTACAAACACAAGAGGGTAAAATAAAGGTTTAGTTTGTCCTCTTGTGTGCTAAAGGATAGGAAAGGTGAAAAATTAGGAATTATTACCAACTGGGTGGCTGATACAGATAACTTGAAGGCAACTTGAAAGAACAGAAAACCTCCTCCACTTAATCAGTTCTGTCATTTTGACTTCACATCGATTTCTGTGACACTGTAAGCACACCCAGATGATCTGGAATAAATCAGAAGCTACAGCTATGTTGGAAGAAAAAAAAATCATCTGATGGAAGGAAATGTAGTTTGAGGTCATCGGCCAAAATCTAATCAGTTGTTCTTTGGCCCACGGCCGGTCTGTCAGCTTCAGTTCACACAAAAATCTGTTCGTGTTCATGTCAAGTTTTCGCTTGAGGACACAAACAAATGTAAAAATAGACTCTTTGTGATGGTGGAGAAATGATCCAGAACATTTTACATTAGCTCTGATGCAGAGAGAGGACTAAAAACAACTTTAGTAGCAGAGTTTCACCACTTTTTTCTCCTCCTTTACTCTAAATGCCAAAGTCTTCAAATGTTTTATCCGATTAACAGTCCAACATCTAGAAGATATTCAATTTACTGTTGTTGTATAATTATATGATGATTGATTTTCTTTCATTGCAACTCTAGTAAAATGTCATATGTCTCAGCTCTAATTTGTGTTGAGCAGTGTGCACATTTCGACATGTTATTTTTGTATTAAATCAAATTTAGTCAAATTAAATCGCTGTTGTGCACTTACTGGAAATGATGGATTAGCGATTTGTGTTATCATCTAAATTAATCCAATAAACCTACTGATGGCTTATATCTGACAACAGTATAGTGGTGCTTATTGCAGAAATGTATAACGCAGCGATGTTCACTGTAGTTACAACGTCCTCAAGCTTCATTTCCTGTTTGAAAAGTGGTGCCTCACCTTCTGCTACGGAGCCAAGATGGCGACCGTTGAGAGTGAGAAGTGTCTATAGTACCACACTCAACTTGAGTGCACTTATAGTACACTGCATGTTTCCATACTTCTCAGTGTGAACGCACTTATGCACTCAGAATATTATGAAGTGTAAGAACAGAAGAAGAGCTTTGAGAAGCAGCAGTATACTTGCTTAGCATCAGCAT